>NC_133648.1:34064289-34315497 GCF_009905375.1 Apium graveolens
TCATCAAAAGATGCATTGATAGATTCCATGACAACCCTTGTTCTTAAATTGTAGACTCTGAAGGCTTTTGTGGAAAGTGGATATCCAACAAAAATTCCTTCATCGGCTTTTAGATCAAATTTTGACAGCTGTTCAGGATGAGTCTTAAGAACAAAACACTTATAACCAAATACATGAAAGTATTTCAGATTTGGCTTCTTTTTCTTCACCATCTCATATGGTGTTTTTCCATGCTTGTTTATGAGTGTTGCATTCTGTGTAAAACAAGCAGTCTGCACAGCTTCAACCCAAAAGTAGGTTAGTAGCTTTGCTTCATCAAGCATAGTTCGTGTAGCTTCAATGAGAGTCTTGTTCTTTCTTTCTACAACTCCATTTTGCTGTGGAGTTCCAGGTGCCGAAAATTCATGTTTGATTCCATGCTCTTTGCAGAACTCTTCCATGATTGAATTCTTGAACTCAGTGACATTATCACTTCTTATAATTTTAACAGAATCTTTGACCAACTTATCCAGCTGTCTGACATGATCAGTGTTATTCCTAGTGAACTAACAATGAGATTTACAGAAGGGGGGTTGAATGTAAATCTCAAAACTTTTTCAAGTTTTGAGCAGTTTCAAAGGCTGTGTGTTTAAGATAAACAAGTGTGTGAATTGCTTTAAGCTAATACAGACAGATATATATTCAAGCACAAAAGTACAGAACACAACAGACCTTAAAAACTTTTCTGGTGGATTTGTTGTTCCACCAGAGATGGTATTTCAGAAAATCTGTGATTCAAGAAGTTGATCACAGCTGCATCCTAGTACAAACTAGATAATTTTTCTCAAGATTTTTCTAAACAGCTCTGGAAAAATTCTATCTAATTACTAGCTGCTACTTGGTTTATATAACACCAAGTTTACAAGTGAAGACAAAGATAAAAAGTACAATAATAAAATAAGTTCTCCACTTGTTTCTTCTCCATTTTACTCCAGTGCATTGTTGACTATTGCCTCTTTATACTAGAGTAGAACGGCTGCTTTTTCTGATGTTCCTGAAATAGGCTACCACATCTCAGTTGTCTCTGTCAACCCATGTGCCTCTGTTTGTAGGTACAACTACCACTTGTCAACTGCTATTTAACAGAACATCCGTTGAAGCCTTCATCCGTTGATGGCTTTATCCGTTGATGTGTTAGCAGTTGAAGCTCTATCCATTGATGCACTCATCCGTTGAAGGATGTTATCCGTTGAAGCTTTAGAGACATCCGTTGAAGCTTTGTTTCTCATCCGTTGAAGGTCTTTAAGTTATCCGTTGACACCATTTCATTTATACAAAATTACAAGGCATGAGATATTTACAATTGGCCTTCCTATCTGCATATCCTTTAGTAGTCAACATGACTTATAATTTCCCTCAACATTTAAGAATTATATCTCAAATTCAGAGACTGAAATGTGCTACAACACTAGACTTATTTCTAAGTAAAGCTACACCATCAACGGATAGCCAAAGTGGTCTTATCCGTTGAGGCTACAAACACTAGATTTCTACTTAAGTGTTTTGTTAAACATATCATCAAACTAATGCACATATATTCCTAACAATCTCCCCCTATTTATGTCTATAAGAATTATAGACATAAATTCAAGGTTAACTTGATGATAACAAAACACTTAACAAATATATGAACTGAAACTAAGTAGAAATTTAAAAGTGCTGCAAAAGTGTATGTACTAGAAGGTAGTTGAAGATTTACAGTGTTTCCAAGGGTGCTCCTCTTGCCTGAGCAAATCATCTTTTTCTTCTTTGATCCCTGGTTTTCTTTCCTAGCCCTTTGTCATTTTCCTCAATTTGGAGTTGAAGTTGTCTGAAGAATTCAGCTTCATCTTCATCACTGATATCCAACTTAGATTGCATTTCTTTGAGAGTTTCATTGCTGGCAATCTTGAGTTGGTCTTCAAGTCTGAAAAATCTTCTGACTCCTTTATCATCTCTGAATTCCATCAACCAATGAGGTGATTTGTGAATTGTAGTTCCCCTTTCTTGAATGAGTAAGGTTCTGGGCAAAGCATTGGGCTCCCTCCAAGTTTTCCTTATGTTGGCAATCTTGTTGAGAATTTCAGTCTTGGCAGTCCTGGTAAAGCCAGAATCCTTTTGTATGGCTGAAAAGACTCTGATCAAGGTAGAGTAGCCTTCATTCAGAATCCTGTAGAGAGGCCATGTTCTTTCCCCAGCTCCTTTGTATCTGAACACCAATCTCTCTGGTAGCTGTTTGTAAGCAGCAATTCCCCTTACATCCTCCAGCTCATCCAGATAGAGTTCAATGTCTGAAATTTCTTTTATGTCACAGATGTGAACATAATCATCTTTAGAAATCGGTGGCTTAGGGTTAGGTTTGTGTTTTTGAGTGAATTTCTTAGAGTTTAGGGGAGGTGTAGATTTGGATTTTCTTTTCTGTTTCTTTGGTAGTGGAAGAGTGGTTAAAAAGGTAGGCAAATTGATGGTGTCCCAATCAATAGGTTCCTCTTTTGGGATGATTGGTTCACCATGGATGTTTATAGTGGGATCAGCAACAAAGGGTTCAGGTATGGAAGGTAGAGATTTAGTTTCTTCAGTGTTGCCTTCACTCCTTCTATGTGCCTTGGCCTTTCTTCTGTTTCCCTTCTGCCATTTCTCTTTTTCCTCCATGCTTTCACCAAAAATACTCCCAAAAACCTCATCTAAGTTTGCAATCTTGTCTTCACCCCTGACTTCAATTCCTTTCTCATTTTCAACTAGACTTGACTTTAGCTTTTGTTCAAGCTTTGCTTGTGCTCTTTTGTCAGCCTTGAGTTTTTCAGCTTCTTTCTTTAACCTTTTGGTTTCTTCCCTCTTGGCTATTGAGAATTTGGGATGTCCTTGCATCACACATATGCTCTTTCCCTCTCTAAAGATAATAGCCATGTTTCTCCTTACTGCCTCATCCATGGTCTCCTTGTGTTTTATGATGCTAGTACTCAAAACTTTGTCTTCATCAGGCTTTGGAAGAGGAAAGTCCACTTCTTTCATCTGAGCAAAGTCTAGAGGGTTCTTTGTGGAGTCCTTGCTGGATCTGGTGTTGGGCTTGAGAACCATAGGTTTTAGATTCTTGAAAGAAGTCTCTCCAACCTTATTTCTCCTTTCTGGCTTGTGCTCCATATTGATTGGTTCAACCTTTGTGCTATGTTTCACAGATATTGATTTATCTTGTGTTGAGCCAAACAGCTATTGCATCCTTTCATCAATTCTCCTCCTTTGCTCTTTCACTTGAATTTCAGCTGCTGCTAGCTGGATTAAATCAATTCCATCAGGCTTTCCTTTGATTTGAATGATTGGAGAAGTAGTGATGGCAGGAACTAGCACTTTAGATATTTGGATTTTTGTAGCTGGCTCTCCTTCCCCTTCCCTTTTACTCTCCCCCTTTTTGTTATCATCAAGGAGAGGGGTCAAGCCCTGTGCTTTTGCCAGCTGCATAAGTAGATTTATTTGAGATTGTTGGTTGTGAAGAATGGTGGCCACAGAATCTTCAATAACTTGAACTCTGTCTTCCAATTTGGCCAGCCTCTTTTCAGTATGTGATTCCTTTTTCAATCTCAACAAAATGTCCTGCATTGTACCAAAGGGCATGACTGAATCCAATTTTTCAGAGTTGTAGGATTTCAAGTCAGCAATATCCTTTCTGAGTTCATCCACACTCAGATTCTGTCTTACTTGCTGCAACTTCATGAGATGCAGTGAGTCCAAGTGAGCTGTAAGGATAGCCTTTGTACCAGCATGAGAAGTTTTCTGAATGGCCTGTTTGATAGAACTGATTTGTTTGACTAAGGAGACATTGAATTGCCCTGTTGTAGACTCCTTTTTGAAGGCCCATTCAGGTAGATTTGGAATAGAACTAGGGCCTTCATCTCCCCCTAAGTTCATGCTTCCATCAGAAGAAACAAAGTCATCATCATCAGAATTTACTCCAAATTCTTCAAATGACTCACCAGCTGTTGAAGGCATCTTGTTAATAGCAGTTGTGTCCCTTTGAAGAGATGCTGTTGTATGTACTAGATGTAGTATCTTTTCTGCCTCCACATTGCCCTGTGCAGCCAATACTTGATAGGCTGAAACAGGATGAGTAAAAGTGTCAGCATTCAAGGAAATGTTATCAATTACAGCTTTGTAGTGTTGCTGAAATTGTCTTTCCTTTTCAGCATCATTCACAATCATTGACTCACTAGCAATGGCTGGATCCATCCTTATATCTGTTGTACCTGCCTTTCTCTCATTTTCTCTATGTTCTTGCATCAGGGGCTCCCCTGGCTCACACAACTCACTCCCTCACCTTCACCTTCTAAGGTGGTACTCCTCTCACTTACTTTTGCCATGCTGGAAGAAATAGCATGCATATTTGAGCTCTCAATCTCTCCTTTTGCCTGGGAGCAACCCAGCCTCTCACTCAAATTGTCACTCCCTTCCCTCAGTCCTAGAAGTGATTGTACAGTAATCAAGTCTTCTACACTTGGAATTGTTTCAGTTGTGTGTGTAGATACTATCAACGGATGAGGAATAGCCGTTGAAGGTGAAACTGATGGTATCAACGGATAACTGCTGTTAAGCTTATCCGTTGAAGAACAACCACTTGTCAACGGATGAGTGATATCCGTTGAAGAAGGAAAATAAGTAGAAATTGAAAGTGATATAACTGTTGAATCTGTGTAGATTGATATGAGTTTTGGTGACACAGATCCTTCAATTACATCTGAAAGAATTTGCGGGTGATCCAACAAATCATCTAAAAGATGATGATCACCTGTATTTGAGTGGGGCTCCTCTCTGAGTTGTAAAGAGGGAGAATCAGGAATTGATGGGAATAACATATCCACATCTAGAGATGGTGAAGAAGTGTGTGGTGATTGATGTGTGTTAATTATGAGAGAATGGGGCTGTGACTCCACATTTGTTGGAGCCACATCAAACTGAGTTTGAGAAGGCATAGATACAGATGGATGTATCTGTGCAGTGTGTGCACCCTGTGTAGAAGATTGGGTTCTAGCTCTCTTTCTTCTAATAAAGGCTTTTGTTGGTGAGTGTTTGGCTTTAGTGTCCCTCCCTCGTTTGTGTGTTCCTGGTTGGGAACTATTTTCAATAGTTACATCCTTTTGGGAGGATGCAGCTAGGGATATGCTAGTAACCTTTTCAACCACCACAGCTTTTTGAGAAACTGTGGCTTGGCTAGCTTGGGAAGCACTTTTCTCTCCTTCCTTATCCTGGGGGTTTCTTTGATGTTCACCCCTCCCCTCACCACTCACACCCTGTTCACTCCCCTCAGGGTTAATGGTAGGTGTTACAACTGTTGTCTTTTGAGAAACAACAGAGGTGGTTTTCTTTGTCTTTGATTTTGAAAGTTTAGTTTTGGTGACCTTGGTAGGAATCTGTTGGGGAATTGTCACAGATTCCATGGCCACACTAGAAGATAAAGAAATAGAGGGGTTGGAAGAAGTAGGAGTTGTAGAAGCAATTACCTCACCTACCTGTGGTGCATTCATGATTGGTAAATATACCAATGGCACACTGTTGTTGAGATCCATTCTCAATAAATCTGCAAGAACTCTTTTCTCTTGTGCCCAGCACTTGAGTTTATTATTCTCATTTCTAATGACCAAACCTTCAGCAACATGGTTAGCCAATAACATAAAGAATCTAGCATAATAGATGTTATTAGGTCTATTAGCTTTGTTACCTAATCTAGTACCCAATTCTAGCATAATATAGTTGCTAAAATTAAAATACCTATCAGAAACAAGCATATAGAGCATATTAACAAGAGATGAAGTTATGGCATCAAAATTGCTAATTTTCCCAGAGAAAACCTTGATAAAGGCATCCCCAAGAAAACTCCATTCTTTCCTAAGGCCTTTTCTTCTAATACTCCCTAAACTAGCAGAGTTAAGAGAATAACCTATGGAATCTAACATGCTGGATACATCATTATCAGTGTGTGGTGTCATGGCATTGTTCTCAGGTAATTTAAAACATGCTAGTAAGTCATCACAGTTAACACAGTGATTTTTACCTTTGAGAGTGAAGGAGATTGTCATATCTATGGAGTTGAACTCAGCAGTTGTCCAAATCTCCTCAACTACTTCACAGTAAATCGTTGGGGCTTCCAGCATTGCATAGCTAAGTTTACAGTTTTTGATGAAATCCATCATTTTGTGATAATCTGAGTGGGCTTCGTTCTTTTCTACCAAAGCTATGAAATTGTTCTTCTCATAGATGAACCCAGATTGAGACATAATCTTTACTACTGGTGCCATTATTGTGAGTAGAAATTGCAGAGAATAACTTGAAGGTTTTGCAGAGAGAAAATGGTAAAAGCTTTGAAATTTCAAGAAAGCGTAAAGTAAAAATGAAAAATCATAAGGGCTTATATACTTTCTCAAATAAAAAAAAACATAAATAAGAGATTAAACAATAAATATGTGTAAGTGAATTTCAGCCGTTTAAGGATAAACTGTAAGTATTCTGAAAACTACCTTTAAAACAAATACATACAGCTGTATGTATGAGTATCAACGGTTAAGACAATAGAATCAACGGCTGTGAAACACTTGAATCGACTGATGTGATATTTCAACGGATAAGGTAAACTGTCATCCGTTGAAGAGCACTTCAGTTTTATCCGTTGACGGATAAAAATTCCAGAAATGTATATGACTTTCAACGGATAATGAACATCCGTTGACAGAACAATTTTGACTTTCAACGGATAGGGAATATCCGTTGATGGAATAATCTATTTAAAAATCAAATTTGTTCTTGCAGCTAATACATTTCTGGCTTCAATTCAAATTGCAATAAGGACATGAATATTAAGAGTAATTAAGCATACCTAGCTCACTTACCAATCTTGTGAATGTTGATTCATCAAGTGGCTTGGTAAATATGTCTGCAATTTGTTGTTCACTTGGAACAAAATGAAGTTCCACTGTACCTTTCATCATATGTTCCCTAATGAAGTGGTACTTGATATCAATGTGCTTGGTCCTTGAGTGCTGCACAGGATTCTCTGTTATGGCTATGGCACTTGTGTTGTCACAAAAAATAGGAATTCTATCAACATGTAGTCCATAATCAAGGAGTTGATTCCTCATCCATAACACTTGAGAGCAGCAACTTCCAGCAGCAATGTATTCAGCCTCAGCTGTAGAAGTAGAGACTGAATTTTGCTTTTTGCTAAACCATGATACAAGCTTGTTTCCCAGGAATTGGCAGGAGCCTATTGTACTTTTCCTGTCAATTTTGCAACCTGCATAGTCTGCATCTGAGTAGCCAATTAGATCAAAACCAGACTCTCTAGGGTACCAAATTCCTAGATTTGGAGTCCCCTTGAGATATCTGAAAATTCTTTTAATAGCTACTAAGTGAGATTGTTTAGGGTCAGCTTGAAATCTAGCACAGAGACATGTAGAAAACATTATATCTGGTCTACTGGCAGTTAAATATAAAAGTGAACCAACCATGCCTCTATAACTTGTAATGTCCACAGACCTTTCAGTCTTATTTAATTCAAGTTTGGTGGCAGTGGCCATGGGAGTTTTTGCAGATGAACATTCTATTAAGTCAAACTTCTTTAAAAGATCATAAATATATTTAGTTTGACTAATAAAATTCCATCACTAACTTGTTTAACTTGTAAACCAAGAAAATAGGTTAGTTCTCCCATCATGCTCATTTCATAATTACTTTGCATTAGCTTAGCAAACTTTTTACAAAGCTTATCATCTGTAGATCCAAATATTATGTCATCTACATAAATTTGAACAAGTATACTAGAGCCATTAACATTCCTAAAGAAGAGAGTTTTATCAACAGTACCTCTAGTGAAGTGATTCTCCAAAAGGAATTTTGATAAGGTTTCATACCAGGCTCTAGGTGCTTGCTTCAGTCCATAGAGTGCTTTCAACAGATAATACACATAGTCTGGAAAATTTGGATCTTCAAACCCTGGAGGTTGACTTACATAAACTTCTTCCTCCAATTTCCCATTTAGAAATGCACTCTTGACATCCATTTGATAGACTTTGAAATTGGCATGGGCTGCATAGGCTAGAAAAATTCTGATGGCTTCAAGTCTTGCAACAGGAGCATATGTCTCATCAAAATCTATTCCCTCTTGTTGAGAATAGCCTTTAGCAACCAATCTGGCTTTATTTCTTATGACAATGCCATTTTCATCCATCTTATTTCTGAATACCCATTTTGTGTCAATAGGACTCTTGTTCTTTGGTTTGGGTACCAGCTTCCAAACTTTGTTTCTCTCAAATTGGTTCAGCTCTTCCTGCATAGCTAATATCCAATCTGGATCCAATAAAGCTTCTTCCACTTTCTTAGGTTCCTCCTGAGATAGAAAACTACTATACAGACATTCATCTTGAGTAGCTTTTCTTGTTTGCACTTTAGATGATGCATCACCAATGATCAGTTCAAAGGGATGATTCTTGGTCCATTTCCTTTGAGGTGGAAGATATACTCTAGATGAGGTGGCCTCAGTATTGTCATGATGTGAGATAGAGTGTTGATTAGTTGAAACTCCCCCTGAGTTGTTGGTCCTTTGCAGGGAACTTGGAGTTCTATCAACTGATGATGTAAATCGATTATCCGTTGATGAACTATGATCAACGGATGCTTCATTTTGTACTTCAACGGATGATGCATTATGTCTTTCAGCGGATACTGCATTGCCTCTATCAACGGATGCAGAATTTTGTGTATTATCCAAGGGCATGTTTTGAATCCCTTTTGAAGTGTCATCTCCATCAGTCTCTTCTTCACTATCATCACAATATATCTCAATGTTGTTAAATTTGAGTCTCTCATGGTGTCCCTCATCTGTTAGTCCATCAATCTTTTTATCATCAAACACAACATGCACAGATTCCATAACAATGTTGGTTCTTAGATTGTAGACCCTATAAGATTTTCCAGCTGAGTAACCAACAAATATCCCTTCATCAGCCTTTGCATCAAACTTCCCTTTATGGTCAGATTGATTTCTCAGTATAAAGCATTTACATCCAAAGATATGAAGAAAGTTTAGAGTTGGTTTTCTTCTCTTGAACAACAGATAAGGAGTCATGCCTTTAGCTTGATTGATCAAAGAAATATTCTGAGTGTAGCAGGCATAATTAACAGCTTCAGCCCAGAAATATGTTGGTAACTTTGATTCTTCAAGCATTGTTCTAGCAGCCTCAATTAAAGATCTGTTCTTTCTTTCAACTACCCCATTTTGCTGAGGTGTTCTTGGAGCTGAGAACTCATGCATGATTCCATTTTCTTCACAGAACAGCCTCATTGTCAAATTCTTGAACTCAGTTCCATTGTCACTCCTGATATTCCTAACCTTTAAGTCAGGATGATTATTGACTTGCCTGATGTGATTGATAATGATTTCACTTGCTTCATCCTTTGATCCAAGAAAATAGACCCATGAAAACTTTGAGAAATCATCTACAATCACTAAGCAATATCTTTTTCTTGCAATTGACAATACATTGACTGGTCCAAACAAATCCATATGTAGCAGCTGTAATGGTTCATCAATTGTTGTTTCAAGCTTCTTTTTGAATGATGCTTTCCTTTGTTTGCCTTTCTGATAAGCATCACACAAACCATCCCTTGAGAATTCAACAAGAGGAATTCCTCTAACTAAGTCCTTTTTGACTAGATCATTCATTGTCTTGAAATTCAAATGGGATAGCTTCTTGTGCCATAACCAACTTTCAACTGGACTTGCTTTACTGAAGAGACAAGTAATAGATTCTGCATCAGTAGAGTTGAAGTCAGCTAAGTACACATTTCCTTTTCTAACTCCAGTTAGAACCACTTTGTTGTCTTTCTTACTGGTGACAACACAGGCTTCAGAATTGAAGGAAATTGTATTCCCTCTATCACATAGTTGACTGATGCTCAGTAAGTTGTGCTTGAGACCATCAACTAATGCAACTTCATCAATGATGATATTCCTTGTTGAAATCAAGCCATATCCCATAGTAAACCCTTTGCTGTCATCTCCAAAGGTTATGCTAGGGCCAGCTCTCTCCTTAAACTCTGTGAGCAGGGAGAAATCTCCTGTCATGTGTCTTGAACAGCCACTGTCCAAGTACCATAGATTTCTTCTGTTTCCCTGCACACCATAAAATCAATCAAGTTGATTTTGGTACCCAAGTTTCCTTGGGTCCATTCATGTTAGCCTTTCTCCTAGACTTCATTCCTCCTGCATCTTTAGACTTAGGTAACTTTGAGTCAACCTTGATCTTAGATGTAGTTGGTTGAGGTGTAGGGTTAGTCACTGAATCATTTAGCACATTTGGAATTTGATAAGGCATGGATTGTGCAAACATGTTATTCCACATAGGCATTTTGTATGGCATTTGAGGCATACTAAATGCAGCAAGATAAGGATTGTTAAAATATGGCATGTTTGCAAAATGTGCATAAGGATTCTGTTGAGACATAACAGGCATAGCATGCAGAGGTGATGCAGACATATTAGGCATGGAAGAGGGTACAGGTTTGGGAGTTTTCTTAATAGATTTGCAATTAGCAGATAGATGATTAACACTATTACAATGCACACAGCTTTTTCTAGGAGCATACTTATCAGGTGTGTAATTGTTATGTTTGTTAACCCCTACCTTCCCATTTCTATTAGATTTCCTTTTTGTTTCCTTTTTATCCTCAACCACTTTGAGCCTATTCTTTAACTGTTCTAAGGTCATGTGTCCTATATTCACCTTACTGAAATCTTTGGATGTGCTTGCTTCTTCTTTGACAAAGTTCTTGGAAGTTGAACCAAACTTTTTGTTGAGTTTCTTTAGTTTTTCACTTTTAGAAACATCTGCCTGTTTTAATTGAGGAACCTTCAACGGATGCTCCTTTTCTTCCTTCAACGGATAATTTTCATCATCCGTTGATTCCACATCCGTTGACAGCCCATCAATTAATTCCATTTTCTTTTTGTTTTTATCCCAGGCAGTCTCACAAAATGATTCAATTCCTTGGACCTTGACAATTTGAGCACTAACATCCCTAGATGTCTTCCAGGCTTTAATCACCTCTTGCTCTCTCTCTAATTGATTAGAAAGTATTTCTACTTTCTTAACAGATTCAGCTAGTTCATTTTCAACAGATATACAATGTAGCTTAGTTTTCTCTAGGTCAATCAACTTATCTTCTAACACAGCATTTCTATTACTTAAGAACAGATTGTTCTCTTTAATCCTACTATTTTCTTTAGCAAGAGATTTAAGAGACACACGCAAGTGATACAATTCAGTAGACATGTCATTAAAAGCATCATTGCACTCTTCTTTAGTAAGCTGTGTTAAATCAGTAGTGATTACCTGGTTGCTTGATGAACTAACTTCATTTTCCTCAGAATCAGCCATGAGAGCCAAGTTGACATATTCCACATCTTCATCCTCTTCTTCTCCATCAGCTGCCCAGTCTTTTTCTTGAGTAATGAAAGCCTTCTCCTTTTGCTTGAGCAGATCAAAATATTTCTTTTTGTAATCTACTTGGTCAAATTTCTTCTTTTCAGTAGTTGGCTTTCTGCACTCACTTGCAAAGTGTCCACTTATACCACAATTGAAACACTTGAACTTGGATTTGTCCACCATGTTCTTATGAGGTTTAGTGGCTCTAGTGTTTTTCTTAAATTTCATCTTTGCAAATCTTCTGGACAGAAATGCAAGATGCTCATCAATTCCATCAGAGTCATCTTGGCTGGAGTTGTCTTCATTCTCAGCAACTTGCTCCTTCCCCTTGCTTGATTCTGATTTGCTTGTGCCATCTTTGGAGTTTAATGTTGATCTCACAGTTTCTTGTCTGCATTCTTTCTCATTTTCAGCTACCAAGGCAACTGAACCTCCTTTCTTTCTTCCCTTTTCCAATACCTCATCCTGTTCCAGCTCTAGTTCATAAGTCTTCAAGATTCCATATAATCTTTCAAGAGTGAAGTCCTTATAATCTTGAGAGTTTCTCAAGGAGACAGTCATGGGTTTCCATTCCTTTGGCAAGAATCTTAAAAATTTAAGATTTGAATCCTTCACCTGGTACACTCTACCATACAGCTTCAGTCCATTCAACAGCTTTTGGAATCTATTGAATGTGTCATTTAAAGATTCATTTTCTTCAAAATGAAAATACTCATACTGTTGAATGAGAAGCTGCATTTTGTTTTCTTTTACTTGTTCTGTACCTTCACACAGTAGCTGAACTGTGTCCCAAACCTCTTTGGCAGTTGTGCAATTTATCACATTATCAAACATATCCTTGTCAAGACCATTAAACAAAATGTTCATAGCCTTCTTATCCTTGTGGACTTCTTCTGTGTCTTCCATTGTCCATTCTGCTCTAGGTTTTGGAATGGATTGACCAACAACAATTGTGGCTGTAGCAACTGTGGCTACTTTGTGGGGAATGTGAGGACCATTCTCAATGCAGTTTACATAACCTTCATCTTGGGAGAGTAGATGAAGGTGCATTTTCACCTTCCAATGGTGATAACTGTCTTTGTCAAGAACTAGGATTTTTACTCCAATATCCTTCTTACTCATCTTTGTTAGTTTCCAAGAACTTTAAACTCTTTGTGTGTCAAGAGCCTGCTCTGATACCAATTGTTATTCCTAGTGAACTAACAATGAGATTTACAGAAGGGGGGTTGAATGTAAATCTCAAAACTTTTTCAAGTTTTGAGCAGTTTCAAAGGCTGTGTGTTTAAGATAAACAAGTGTGTGAATTACTTTAAGCTAATACAGACAGATATATATTCAAGCACAAAAGTACAGAACACAACAGACCTTAAAAACTTTTCTGGTGGATTTGTTGTTCCACCAGAGATGGTATTTCAGAAAATCTGTGATTCAAGAAGTTGATCACAGCTGCATCCTAGTACAAACTAGATAATTTTTCTCAAGATTTTTCTAAATAGCTCTGGAAAAATTCTATCTAATTACTAGCTGCTACTTGGTTTATATAACACCAAGTTTACAAGTGAAGACAAAGATAAAAAGTACAATAATAAAATAAGTTCTCCACTTGTTTCTTCTCCATTTTACTCCAGTGCATTGTTGACTATTGCCTCTTTATACTAGAGTAGAACGGCTGCTTTTTCTGATGTTCCTGAAATAGGCTACCACATCTCAGTTGTCTCTGTCAACCCATGTGCCTCTGTTTGTAGGTACAACTACCACTTGTCAACTGCTATTTAACAGAACATCCGTTGAAGCCTTCATCCGTTGATGGCTTTATCCGTTGATGTGTTAGCA
The DNA here is from genome assembly GCF_009905375.1 of Apium graveolens. NCBI lineage: Eukaryota > Viridiplantae > Streptophyta > Magnoliopsida > Apiales > Apiaceae > Apium > Apium graveolens. The sequence goes on from NC_133648.1 coordinate 34,077,606, forward strand.
GTTGAAGCTCTATCCATTGATGCACTCATCCGTTGAAGGATGTTATCCGTTGAAGCTTTAGAGACACCCGTTGAAGCTTTGTTTCTCATCCGTTGAAGGTCTTTAAGTTATCCGTTGACACCATTTCATTTATAAAAAATTACAAGGCATGAGATATTTACAATTGGCCTTCCTATCTGCATATCCTTTAGTAGTCAACATGACTTATAATTTCCCTCAACATTTAAGAATTATATCTCAAATTCAGAGACTGAAATGTGCTACAACACTAGACTTATTTCTAAGTAAAGCTACACCATCAACGGATAGCCAAAGTGGTCTTATCCGTTGAGGCTACAAACACTAGATTTCTACTTAAGTGTTTTGTTAAACATATCATCAAACTAATGCACATATATTCCTAACAATCAGTTAGAGTAGATGCAGTTTCATTCTTCTTGTGCAAGAAATACACCCAAGTGTACCTTGTGAACTCATCCACTATAACCATAGCATATTTCTTCTTTGCAATAGAGATAACATTAACTGGACCAAATAGATCAACATGCAGTAGGCGATAAGGCTCGAGAATTAAGGATTCAGTTTTGCTCTTGAATGTAGATTTTCTTTGTTTTGCCTTTTGACATGAATCACAAAGGCCATCAGGAGCAAATACTGATTTTGGCAGTCATCTCACAAGATCTTTCCTTACAAGCTCATTTATATTGTTAAAATTTATATGAGAGAGTCTTTTGTGCCAATTCCAGCTTTCTTTAATTGATGCTCTACTCAACAGATAGATTGCAGAACCATCAGAATTTGTTGAAAGTCTGGCTTCATAAATGTTACCATGCATGTAACCTTTCAGAACCACTTTGCCTGTAGAATTGCTTACAACTTCACAGTGTTCTTCAAAGAAATCCACATGATAACCTCTATCACAGATTTGACTCACACTTAGCAGATTGTGTTTAAGTCCAGAGACAAGAGCTACTGTTTCAATGATGACATTCCCAATATTTATATTGTCATATCCCAGAGTTTTTCCCATGTTGCCATCTCCATAAGAAACTCCTGGGCCAGCTTTCTCCACAAAGTCTGATAGCAGGGCTTTATTTCCAGTCATATGTCCTGAACATCCACTATCCAATACTAGGATATTTTTCCTGTTGCCCTGCAATCACAAAGACCACTAATGGTTAGTTTTAAGGACCCAGACTTGCTTGGATCCTTTGGCCTTTTTAAGTTTGTTAGCATTTGCAGCGGATTTAGTTTCAGAGTTTATGCTAACATGCTGTTTATCAGAGTTTATATCAGACTTTGCATCAGACTTTACACTAGAAGGAATAATGCTAACTTTCTTTAAAGAAGGTTTTATTTCATAATAATCATAGGACAAACTATGATATTCCTTACAAGTATAAATGGAATGCCATAAACTACCATAATGAAAACAAGGATTTTGTGGCTTAAACCTAACAAACTGACTCTTAACTCCTGATTTAGGAGGTAAAGAATTTATATCTTTATTTTTCCTGCAAAAAGAAGCAAGATGGTTAGTGTTTCCACAGTTATAACATTTCTTTCTAGGATCATTAGGAACAGGCATATAATTATTGCTTTTATTCACACCTTCCTTTTAATTCCTATTTTTCCTAGCTTCCTTTACATTATTCATATTTCAAATCTCTTTCAGCTTATGCTTAAGCTGCTTCTTCATCATTAAGCCTATATTTACTTCATCTAGTTTACCCTGTTCTAATTTGTCAGAAGTTGACTTTTCCTTAACTTCTGTCACAGACTCTTTCATCTTTTCAGAATCAGACTTTACAGTTTTTGCTACAAACTTAACAGGATTTACCTTTGGCTTAGCAGTCTGTTTAACAACAATTGGCTCAATTTGTTCAGTTCCTTTTTCACTTTTATCATCTCCATAACCTAAGCCCTCTTTCCAGTTTTGTTAGGTCCCAATATGTTTGTAGAAGGGGGGTTTAATACAAACTATACCGTTTAATCGAATTTAGTGCGGAATAAAAAATTGAAATAAAATTTAAGTTAAATAAAAATATTATTAAACTTGAAAGGTGTTATAACAACGGTATCGATTACAAGGGATTAATCTCAAATTAATTATCACAAATCTAGAATAAATTCGACATGAACTTTTTCTATTTTTGCAATAAAAAGATCAAATGCTAAAAGCAATTTGAGATTAAGTTCTAGGGATTTTGATCCGCTAGATAGTTACACAAGAACAAGAGAATGATTTCTAGTGGTTTGGATTTAACTTAAATAACTAGAAATTGATGATCTGAATTTAGCAGATGAAAGATGAAATATTTGCAGTTCTGCTTTTCTTTTGTTCTTGAAAATGGTTGACTTCTGTTGTAATGTTGAGTGAGATTGTGTTCTACTTCGTTTCTTTTATAATTCAATCAACAGAATTGAATTGAAGTGGCAAGACAATCGGTTGAACTAGCATGACAATCGGCATGACAATCTCCTGAACTAGCATGACAATCGGCATGATAATTTGTTGTACTAGCATGACAATCTCCTGAACTAGTAGAACTTTCGGTATGACAATCTGTTGAACAAGTATGACAATCTCCTGAACTAGTAGAACTTTCGGTATGACAATCTGTTGAACTAGTATGACTTTCGGTATGACAATCCAGATTGTCATACCAGTTCAATTGATTGTCATGCTGAATTAATATTGAATATAAATTCAAAAATCAATTCTGAAAATTCATAATATTAATTCAGAATTAATTAATCAATTAATTCAATTAATAAATAAATTAATCTTTGCAGATATAATTTATTTTCTTAATTAAACTATATGACTTAATTAATTAATAGAGAATTAATACTACTCTTCAACATCAACCATTCTTCTGAAAATCACTGAAACTTATGAATTAATTCCACCACTTCAATGTTGACACTCGATGTACTGTCTGGTTCATGAGTGACTAACTTCCATGACGTTTCTTCATGTCTTAACTTTGATAATCTTGATTTTCTTCAGATTAAATCCCTATAATTATCTGATACCCTGATGAGATCTCTGTCACTTGATTAAATCCACAATCTTCATTTATATCACTTAGGCTTGATCAATTTCTTGAACTTCTTCCAGTGAAGTAATTCCTCAAGTCTGTAGATGAACCTTGTTTCTGAATCCTTTGACAGATGTTACTTTGAGAGATCTCTTTGACGGTAGATCCACTATTTACTTGTTACATACTTATTTGAGTTAAGTTAAATCCTCGAATAAACAAATAGGCTATGACATATGCCTTTCAATCTCCCCCTATTTATTTGTTAGACAATAACAACAAATACCTAGAGGATAACTCAACTAACAAATAAGAAAAAGATGTAAACAGAAATGCAAAGTAAATAGCAGAAAAGTTCTGGATTATATTTAACATTTTCCAGATTCCAAATAGATGTTCCTCCAGACTGAACATATCTTCAAGTAGTTTCATCTTCTTTTGTACAACCACATTTCCTGTTGAGAAGCGCATATCTCTCTTGCTTCTCCCCCTATGAGAATCAACTGCTTAAAGGAGATCACCTTCGTTTACCACATCTCCCGTACAATAGGATCCGCAGATAAAAACCAATGGTACTCCCCTTTTGGAAAACAGTTTCTTCCCTTACTAGGAAATCACCTTGTGTTTACAACCTCTCCCGTACAATAGGATCTGTAGTTACAAACAACAATGGTGTAGTATAGTGTACAAGTGCTTTACCTTTTTCTTCCTCCCTGCTATTTCTCCCCCTTGGTTGAGGAATCCTCCAAACTATTACTTAAGCTTTTATCTCCCCCTTAGAGAAGGAATGTATGCCATTGTCTGAAGGAGTTCTCTTGTTTCACTTGGTTGGAAAAGAAATAACAAGTAGTTTCATCTTTCTTCCTCACTGTGAGTGTGTGATTTTGTTTAGTGTACCTCACATGTGTTTCACTCTTCTCTCTACTCGTGTTTACACTCATTCTCACAAGTGTATCACTCATCTCATACCTCCAAAATTCAGCTGTACCTGCAAGGAAAATCACCTTAGCCATCCTTAAGGAGGTCACAGGTGTTACAATGGGAGTTCGCAAATCCCCATCCTTGTTAAACTCGTCAGATGAATCTGAGTCATAATCTACAAGTTGCTAGTTTCCCTTTTAGGGTTCCAGATTTGAATTCTGGGAAAGTAAACAATGATCCAAAGAATTTAGCATAAAGATCAAGGTTCCCTTCTAATGTCTGTGAAGACACTTCCTTGTGACTCATCAGGTAAAATCTGAATCATTGTCAACAAGTTGCCGATCTGCGCCTATGTCAGATCCACTATCCGTAGATGCATCCAGGGGATTTAAGCCTGGGGAGGTAGACACTGATCACTGACATATGGCTTTTGGATCAGTATCATCTCCTAACACTTGTAAAGGCAATTGGTCCATTAAAGAACCTTGAATAATCGAATCTAACCTTAAAATGGTCGAAACTTTTGTTTTCGTCAACTCATCCTTTGTGTGTGTAACCTTTCCTTGTGCATCAAGAATTGTTTATGTTTGAGGTGGTGACACTACAACGGATACCCTGGCCGACAGACAAATTTCAATAGACGCACCCTGTTGAGAGAATGAATCTAGTAACTGTTTTTGTGCCTTTTCAGCCATTACATCATTTTGAGAAGATGTATGGGGGCTAGCAGTTGTCTCGGTTTAAATACTACTCATCTATGTAGGAGACAGAGCTGCTGGGTTGACTTCAGAACCTTCCTTATGTGGTGCACTAAGGCACTATCTCCCTCACGCCCATTCATACTTCATTTTAGTGGTAAGAGAGTGTTGGTTGGTTCTGTTTCTGTGTTTGTCTTTACAATCTTGGATAGAAGTTGTGGGTTTTCAACCTCATGACTGTCAATGAAAGAAAGCCATTGGAGACTGAACCTGTATCACAGAACATATGGCAATATAGAGATAAAATGTACTTAAGATCTATAATGAATGAAAATCAACCATTCTTCTGAAAATCACTGAAACTTATGAATCAATTCCACCACTTCAATGTTGACACTCGATGTACTGTCTGGTTCATGAGTGACTAACTTCTGTGACATTTCTTCATGTCTTGACTTGATAATCTTGATTTTCTTCAGATTAAATCCCTGTAATTATCTGATACCCTGACGAGATCTTTGTCACTTGATTAAATCCACAATCTTGATTTATATCACTTAGGCTTGATCAATTTCTTGAACTTCTTCCAGTGAAGTAATTCCTCAAGTCTGTAGATGAACCTTGTTTCTGAATCCTTTGACATATGTTACTTTGAGAGATCTCTTTGACGGTAGATCCACTATTTACTTGTTACATACTTATTTGAGTTGAGTTAAATCCTCGAATAAACAAATAGGCTATGACATATGCCTTTCAAGTTTCCACTACTTAATAAATTCTGAGTTGTTCTGCCAGAGTTAGTCCAAGTTCTGATAATCTCTCTTTCCTTTTCTAAGTCAGCTTTTAGAGATTCATTCAATTTTAACACTTCATTTGTAACATATAAAGCATCATCTTTTTCTTTCTTAGTTTGATGAAGAAAAACTAACTCCTTTTCTAAATAATCATTTCTCTTTTTATAAGCAAGATTTTCAGATGTTAATCTTTCACATGTTAAAGTCTGATCTCTATAATTAATGAACATGGTTTTAAGATATAATCTCAACTCAGTAATATCATCAGTATGAAAGACATAAGTTGTTTGAGGTACCTTCAATTCAGCAGTTTCAGGAATGCTGTCAGCATTTGCCATTAGGGCATAGTTCACTTCATGTTCAAAATCTGAAGTGTCTGTCCAGCTTTTCTTCTTTGTGACAAGTGCCTTGCTTTTGTCACTTTTTTCTTTCTTGCAGTCAGGATATATGTGGCCTCTTTCACCACAGTTGTATCATTTGACATTTGAGTTGTCTCATCTGTCAGACATTCCTCCTTTGCCTTCAGACTTTCTGAAACCTTTCTTATCAGAACTTCCACTTTTCCTGGAAAACTTCTTGCCTTTTCTGAATTTCATTTAGGCTATCCTTGTGATACCCTTCACCATATGAGCACAAAATTTCATCATCTCTTCATCAGCATCCATTTCAGGTAAACTTTCAGTTTTTGAATCATCATTATCAGAATATGATGACTCTGAATCAGACTTTATGACGAGAGCCTTTCCTTTGCCTCTCTTTGAGGCGACAACTTTAGGAGATTCCTCCTTAGCTTTAAGAGCAACTGTCCTTGACTTCCTTCAATGCCTCTTGCTCCTTTGATCAATCTCAAGTTCATAAGTCTTGAGCATACCATAAATTTCATCAAGAGTAGTTTCAGTAAGGTCATAGTTGTCTCTTATGGTAGTAGACTTCAAATCCCAATTTTCAGGAAGAGCTAAAAGGAATTTTAGATTTGAATCTTCAAGATCATATTCCTTGTCCACTAGTGACAGATCATTCAAGAGTTTGACAAACCTGTCATATAAGTCAGTTAATGACTCATCAGCGTTTAAGTCAAAGTGCTCATACTCTTGAGTGAGTATTGTCCTCCTATTCTTCTTGATTGCATCAGTTCCCTGGAATCTTATCTCCAAAGCATCCCATATTTTCTTTGCAGTTTTGCAATTAATTACCCTGTTTGACATGACATTATCAATGGCACTATGCAGCAAATGCCTTACCCTTACATCCTTGGCAATAGATGAGATGTCTTCAGCTGTGTACTCACCTTTCTTGTGGCACCCAAAAACCCGGGGTCAGGAGTCTCAGAAGCCATGCCATCTAAACTCACACAACTCACACTACAATTTGTAAATACTCACGCTTCACGACCCCATACTTATCAGACACACACTTACAGGTTATTGTCTTGGAAACGAACGATCATCACTAGAGTAATTTTATTACAACCCAAATATAATTAGTCTTACCGGGGAGTGACCTTTAGGTAAGGTTAGTCCGCCGGACAAATATACATTTCTCGTTTCTTATCTTACATAAATCATACTTATAAATAAGCCGAACTATAAACAACTGAAAACTAATCCAGCTTATTTTGACTACCTGAGGTACATCACCAAACAATCTATGGAACAGCTGGCCATTTCCTACCCGTTTCCTGGCTGTGGTTCTCATGGCAGGCATCTTGATTCACTGTTGTGTTGTGTCAATTTAAGAAAATAAGCGTGAGCTATAATGCTCAGCATAATAATGTACAGTATGGAAATGACTGTATGAAATCATCATATATTATATATATGTTTTATTCAAAAATAGTTTTCCTTGGTGTTACACACCTTCTTACGAAAATAATTCTTTAAGGGGGTTTTTATAACTTGTGAATACCTTGATAGTAATCTCAGCACCTAGGCTTGGGTTACGGTATTGCATCTCAATTCCAATTGGAAGAATTTGGACATTCACTGGAGCCACCGCATACGATGATCAGTCGTACTACGGATATAGTAACCTTTTTTACTAGTAGAAGGACGAAACCGTCATCTCTCGGGTATCACCCTGGCCGCATACGGGCTACGTGTCCTCATTTCGGGTATACACACACTTCGCAGGTCCATAGGTACATATTGTACCGTCTCCTGCGGTACCAGTAGCCTATCCAATACACGAAGTACTTGGATTCTACCCTTCCCTTGTCCTTTAGGAAATCCTATCATGTCTTGAGAACTCGAACCACATCGAAGTTCCTCCAAGCGTTTTGTTTGTTGATAGGCATATCTTTACTGTATATATATATGTACTTCCAAAAGTTTCGGAGGAAGTACTAAGGATGTGAGTTGACCGTTGTCAACAGATAATCAATAAGGGGAAAAGTTTCTCCTTGAAACTATATTCAAAATATTAATAAGTCGGGATAATATTCACCGACGATCTGAAATTATTCGAATGATACTTCTAAATCAGAAAGTATGTTTTATATCAGGATCTATGATTTTTAAATCAATAATAATCCTTTAATAAATAATAATTAATTAAATAATAGTCTATAATTAATTAAATGATAATTGATATTAATCATACCTCGAATGAGTTTACTCTCTAAAAGGCTTATTTAAAATAATATTCCTCAACTAGTTTGTATCTACATAATTAATAATCTATAATGATTAATCGGGTTTGAATAAATAAACGTTGAAGTATACTACTCCTATAATAAAGGAATACGTATATAATATTTATTATCCGAATAATAAAATATAGTTGAGGGAATATGATCGTTGGAAAATCGTTTTAATAAAAGTTCGAGGTGTTTTAATGTTTCGTAAATGGACGATGAGTCCCTTTAAAACGTACTATTATGGACTTATACCCGTCCTATAATATCTCCAGAATGATTTCCGAGTTTTATCTTAAATCCCGACCGATCCTCGGTCTTATATAATACATCACGCCTAAAGCGAAATAACATTTCACGATATATACTTATCGTACAACATCGCTATATTATGCGAAAATTCAACAACTACGTATCATGGCAAACATGATATTTATGCGAGAATATTAAAACAATCCTTTCACAACACAACAGTAAAAATGGAGTTGGGTTTGTAAACTTGCCTGGGTGTCTCGAGGTGGAGGATGCTCTAGGTTCCGCTCGGAAATCTATAACCATAAACACATTTCATTTTGTTAGGTTTCGTTTTAATTTACGGCAACTCGCACTCACGCGCTACTTATTATGTACCCTTTCAACTCATACTACCCTTAACATTTCTTTTAAGTCATAATCACATTATGGTTACTTCATTTTCCTAAGAATCTTGGGTTCATTCTCATTATCGTCGTCGGCTCCGCTTTAAGGATTCTTGCGGTTTCTACCCGCGCGGTCTCGGCTTCGACATTTTTATAAAATTGAGAAATCATTATTTTTACTTGAAATTTTTTATGACAGTTAGGAAACTCAATATGTTACTCTCTGTAAAAATTTCATGATTTATGAATACTTTTAAGTCTATCCTTTATATTTTCAAAGTTCATAATTCGTAGCAGTTTTTGTCGCGTAAATCACTTTTACTAAAATGACCATAACTTTTGATCCGTAAATCGGAATCAAGTGATTCAAGCGCCTAAACGATCCTTATAAAATTTTATACCTAAAAAAAGGTTATTTTTCACCAATATACAGTTTACAACTTCGGGACTTTCTGCAGAAACTTAAAGTTACGGTTTGTTGGTTTTAACGAAGTTACGTTTACGATCGGGGTTTCGTTTACGCCCTAACTATCAACACAACCACTAAAAATCATCATATCATCATCAACACACAAACTCATATCAAGAACATCATGTTTTTGAGGCAACAACAACCAACCTTAAATCTACTTAACTTAATCATCAAGATTTCATCAATAACACTTAGTAAGCTAGGTTTACTACCTCATACTAAACGGATCTTAAAAATGAACCTTAAATAAAGTTGGGCCAAAGATATTTTTTACCTTTCTTGAAAGCTTGTGATGTGTTCTTGAGGATGGTGGAGGCTTGGAAGTGCTTGGTATGATTTTTAGAACCTAAAACCACCATTGAAATCAAGAAACCAAAGAGAGGTTACTATTCACACTATTCACTAGTGAGTTTCTTGAATTTATTCCACCCATCAAACCTTGATAAAAAGAGATGAAAAATTTTCTTACCTTAGTTTAGTTTCTAGGAGGCTTGGGAATTAATTGGGTGATTTTACAAGAGCTTGAACTTGGAGTTTTGAATTCCAATTCTCCCTTTTTCTTCAATATAGCCGAATGGAACAAAAATGGGGATGGGGGGGGGGGTATTTATACTACTTGGTTGCTTCTCTTGGATGTTTGGATAGGTTGCTTCTTGGAAGGTGACTTGATATCTTTGCAATTTGATTTTATTCTTCCTAGGATAGCATTCTAGGTTTATTCCTTGTTGCCAAATCCATGGACATATCTTTGTAGCTTGCTAGCTTACAAGCTAACTACAAGGTTAGCTTCTTAGCACACTATTTGCTAGCTAGCTTGGTCATCCTATGGTTAGCTCACTATTTTATTAAGTAACCATGGTTACTTCCTTACCATGGTTTAGTTAGTGTGTTACGTTTATTTAATCGTTTACGCGTTTGCTCGGTTACTTAAACGTTCTCCGTAATACTTACTCATAAGTGGTTCGCAATGTAATTCCTTTCGTATTTATTCCTTATATTTTTATTTATCCTACTTGAATATAAATTCGTAGGATTTTAATCTCGTAATTATATTGTGATTCCCTTAATCCTCGATAAGTCGTAAAGACGGTCATTTTTCAAAGTTCGTTTTCTTCGAAAACTAATAGCGTTTACATACACTCATTTGGTACGTATAGTCGTAATATCAATTCTGAAACTCATTTTCTCATGCGCTACATAGTGTGGGCTCAAAAGTTTTTTTCCCGCCTGTCAGGGTTACTATTCATTAAACGTTTTACAAGGTCTCAAAAATTCGAGTTATTACAGTCTTCCCCTCTAACAAGGATTCCGTCCCGGAATCAATTAGAAAATAAGTGGGGATATCTATTCCTTATTGCGTCTTCAAGTTCCCAAGTTGATTCCTCAACATTTTAATTTCTCCAGAAGATCCTAACTAGCTTCACCGTTTTGTTCCTCAGCACTTGTTCTTTCTGGTCCATTATCCTTATTGGCTGCTCGATGTAGGTCAGGTCTGGTTGTAAGTCTACCTGCTCGTACTCTATTATATGTTGTGCATCGGCATGGTACTTTCTCAACATGGACACGTGGAACACGTTGTGTACTTGTTACAAATTAGGAGGCAAGGCGAGCTCGTAAGCTAGAGGTCCTATTCTCCTCAAAATTTTAAAGGGTCCTATGAATCTGGGACTCAGCTTCTCTTTCTTTCCAAATCTCATCATTCCTTTCCATGGGGATACGTTTAATAGCACAGAATCTCCTACTTCATATTCCCTATCCTTCCTGGTCTGGTCAGCGTACTTCTTTTGTCTGTCCTGGGCTGCTACCAGTCTTTTCCTGATGAGTCCTACCATTTCTCTGGTCTGCTGGACTAACTCTGGTCCTAATATCTTGTGTTCTCCGACTTCGTCCCAACACAGGGGAGAGCGACATCTCCTCCCGTAAAGAGCTTCATACGGGGGAATTCCTATGCTAGCGTGATAGCTATTGTTATAAGCAAATTCGATCAGGGGTAAGTGGTCATCCCAATTTCCTTTGAAATCAATGGCACACACTCGTAGCATATCTTCTAGGGTCTGAAAAGTCCTTTCGCTTTGTCCATCGGTTTGGGGGTGGTAAGGTACTCATGTTTAGTTTGGTGCCTACACATTCCTAGAGGCTTCTCCAAAATCGGAAATTAAACCTCGGGTCTCTATCTGACACTATAGCTACAGGAACGCCATGTCTCACTACAATTTCCTTCAAGTAAATATCTACCAACTTCTCTACGGTGTACCTTTCGTTGATTAGTAGTAAGTGTGCGGACTTGGTCAGTCTATCAATGATAACCCATATAGCATCGTGATTGGTCTTTTTCCTTGGTAAGCCTGTCACAAAATCCATGGCTATATGCTCCCATTTCCATTCCGGAATTTCTAGGGGTCGTAATAGTCCACTAGGTCGCTGATGTTCCGCCTTCACTCTCTGGCATGTCAAGCACTTGCTGACCCACTCTGCTACTTCTCTCTTCATGTTAGGCCACCAATAATATTTCTTAAGGTCACGGTACATTTTCGTACTTCCTGGGTGGATTGAATATCTAGAGCAGTGCCCTTCGTGCAGCAGCTCATCCTTCAATTCTTGCACATTCGGAATCCAAATCTGGGATGCATACCTCATGATCCCTTTCTCATCCTTCTCGTATCTCATTTCTTCACCGGTCAATGTCCCTTTTTCCTCACTCATCTTCTTTTCCTGACATACTCGTATCTTTTTAGTCAGTTCTGGTACTAGCTTAACCTCAAATAATCCTTCCGTTCCCTTACCGGTCACTCTCACGTCAATTTCCATCTTCTCAAATTCCTTAATCAACTCCTCCGATGTCATTATCATCTTGATTCTTTCCTTCCTACTAAGGGCGTCATCCACCACATTGGCTTTACCCGGGTGATACAAAATTTCACAGTCGTAGTCTTTTATCAACTCTAACCATCTCCTCTGTCTCATGTTCAGTTCCTTTTGAGTAAAAATATATTTGAGGCTTTTATGGTCAGTGTAGATCTCACATTTCTCACCGTATAGGTAGTGTCTCCAAATTTTTAGGGCAAACACTATGGCTGCTAATTCTAGATCATGCGTAGGGTATCTGCTCTCATATTCCTTCAATTGTCGAGAGGCATATGCTATAACTTTACCGTGCTGTATTAGTACACATCTTAATCCTTTAAGCGATGCGTCAATGTATATCACAAACTCTCCCTTTCCATCGGGAAGAGCGAGCACTGGTGCTGACACCAGTCTCCTTTTCAGTTCTTGAAAACTCTCCTCACATTTCTCTGTCCATACAAACTTTTTTGCCTTCCGGGTAAGTCTAGTCAGTGGACCGGCTATCTTAGCAAAGTCTTGCAAGAATCTTCGGTAATATCCTGCTAAACCCACAAAACTCCTAACCTCTGTTGGGGTAGTTGGTCTTTCCCAATTGGATACCGCCTCTATCTTGGCAGGGTCAACTAAAACTCCTTTGCTACTCACCACATGTCCTAAAAACTGAACTTCTCTCAACCAAAATTCGCACTTCGAGAACTTGGCATACAATTTCTCATTCCTCAAGATTTCTAAGACTATCCTCAAATGTTCTACGTGTTATTGCTATGTCTTTGAGTAGATCAGAATATCATCGATAAAGACTATCACACATATATCCAGGTACTTTTTGAACACTCTGTTCATCAAATCCATAAAGGTTGCGGGTGCATTGGTTAACCCAAACGACATAACTAAGAACTCATAGTGTCCATACCTAGTGCGAAAAGCAGTCTTCGGTATATCTTCCAGTTTGATTTTCAACTGGTGATATCCTGTTCTTAAATCTATTTTGGAAAAATATACAGCTCCTTTGAGTTGGTCGAATAGGTCGTCAATTCTGGGAAAAGGGTACCTATTCTTAATAGTCAGCTTGTTCAGCTCTCGATAGTCTATGCATAATCTCATGTTGTCATCCTTTTTCTTTACGAACAGTACTGGCGCTCCCCATGGCGACACACTGGGCCTTATCATTCCATTATCTAATAATTCTTGTAGTTGAGAAGCTAGTTCTTTCATCTCAACTGGGGCTAACCAATATGGGGCCTTAGATACTGGTGCCATCCCTGGTGCTAACTCTATAGCGATCTCTATTTCTCGGTCAGGTGGTAATCCTAGTAAGTTTTCTGGAAATACATCCTCGAATTCGTTTACTATGGGTATGTCCTGTATATTGGGGACTTCATTCTTGGTATCTATCACATAAGCCAAATAGGCCTCGTTACCTTTCCTTAACAATCTTGTTGCCTGAAGCATGGTCAGAAATTTTCGGTTCTGTCGTTGACCTTTAAACACTACTTCTTTTTTATTTTGCACTCTTATCTTTACTTTCTTTCGTTCACAATCTATTTGCGCTCCGTTACTGGATAACCAATCAATTCCTAAGATCACATCAAATTCTCCTAATGCGAATGGGATTAGGTCGACCTCGAAGATCTTCCCTTCTAATTTCAACTTGCATTTAGGGTGTACTTGATCTACAGGGATTATTTCTCTGTTTGCTATTTCCACTCGCAATGTCTCACGTAAGGGTATGGCATTAAGTTTTAACTTTTTAGCAAAATCTTGAGATATAAAAGACTTGGTTGCTCCGTAATCAAATAGGATATTTGCATGTTTGGAATTTAACAAAAGGGTACCTGCTATCACGTCAGTGTTTCGGACAGCATCCTGAATAGTCATGTTGAAGGTCCTAGCAGCTGGGGGTCGGTTAGATGCAGCTTTTCTCATCCCTGAGGCTGGAGGCTTCAACATTGGGCAATCCTTCTTCATGTGTCCTACCTTTCCACATTGGAAACACGTTACAATAGACCGGGTGCAGCTGTTGGCAAGGTGTCCGATTTGGTCACACCGGTAACATCTCAGAGGGGCTCTTGTCTGGGTACGCACTCCAAGGTGCCTCTTCTTACAGGTTTGATACTCTGGCATTGGGGCACGTGGTTTACTATGAAATGTTCCCCTAGATTGTCCGCCGCCTTGGCCAATGCTCTCACTCGGGGCCTTTCTGAATTCGGGGCCTCATGCAGGTTGGGACACCGCTCCCCTGACGAACCTGCTTGTAAGGCTCCTATTCCCGGTTCCTATTCCTTGACTTCCTATCTTCCTTCTCCTATTTTCCTTTTCTTTCACAATCTACTCACTGCCAGCTTCAATAATCGAGGCTTTCTGTACTAAGGTGGCATAGTTTGTCAGCTCTAACACTGCTACTCGGTTATGTATCCACTGTTTCAGACCAACCTGAAACCTTCGCGCTTTCTTTTCTTCGGTATTCACAAACTCAGGCACAAATCTAGATAACTCAGTAAATTTGGCCTCATATTCTGCCACAGTCATCTTATCCTGTTTCAACTCCAGAAACCTAATTTCCATCTGGTTTTCCATAAACCTATGGAAGTACTTGTCTAAGAACAGTCGGGTAAATCTATCCCATGGAATCACAGCATCTATTTCTAGATTTTGTTTGGACTCCCACCAGTAGTTAGCTTCTCCTTTCAGGATGTAAGAAGCGAAAATGGTCTTATGTTGTTCCTCAACACCTAGTATCTCAAAGGATTTTTCTATTTCTTTGAGCCAGGCATGTGCTTCAACGGGGTCGGCAGATCCTAAAAACTCTGGGGGTTTGAGAGATTTGAAGGCTCTAAAGGTAGTAGCTGCAGTCTGTTGGGCAGCATGGGGCTATAGTGGAATAGGCTGTTGGTTCAGATTTGCTCTTAGCAGTTCCATAAATTCATTCATGGGGTTCCCTCCCTGATGGGTATCCTCATCCCCTTCTTCTACATATTCTTCCTCATCATATTCATTATAATCTAGGTCTTCTTCACCTTCCTCATTTACTACTGGGTCACCTCGTTGTTGGTTAACAGATTCTGCGGGCTGTGCCCTGGTTCCTCTTATACAGGGTGGCATTGTTCTGATAAAGAAAATTGGTCACATAATTATAACAGTTGGGTTATTTTATTCATATGTAAGCATGTCATTTATTATCTAACAGGTTTTATAAAGTGTAATAATATAGACATCATTTCTTAATAACTGCTTAGATATATATTAATAAGATCTCCCATTTATATCTTGGGGGATGAAACAGCTAGCCGAGTTCATACATGCCTGATTACAATCTATCACTACTAGTTCTGAATACTGAAATGAAAATACATAATCCGTGTACCCTGAAAGGCTAGGAACGCTATCTACTATTAGCAATCCTATCAAAATTGGTGACAAGTCACCCAGCCTTCTTCAAGGTCTACATCTAGTCACTAGTCTCTCAGTCACTATCACTGCGAGTGAGGTCACGCACCCTCCTCATCGCTCCTGCAATCATCATCTCTGCATCAACTACCGGGATGTATCCTCTCACTGATGCCATCCTCATCTGAACCCTGGTACGGAGCTCGATCCCATCGATCTCTCTGCGGGCTATGGCTGGGGAAGCAGCTCTGAAATCTCCTGGGTATCCTAGTCGGGTGGCTCTCTCAGCTGTCAGTGCCTGGCGTAACTCCGCAATGCGAGCAGATGCCGCAGTGATCTCAGCGTTAAGCTGACCCACTATCCAGTCGTGTACGGCTACATGCATGGTCGCCGGTGGTGGTAGAGGTGAATCTGGGTCGTTAGAGGATATGTCATGGACCTCATGAAACTGTGCGCGTATCGCTTCCTAATCATCATCATCTATAGGACATAAGGCTCTGGATCCCTGGGGGTGGTGTAGGAGAGCGAATAGCATGGTGTGGGTACATCTCTACATCTCTCCATACTACGCCATTAGCTACGGGGACAGGAAGCTCAATTTCCTCCTCTAGGTCATCCTCAGTAGGGTCATCGTCTGAATCATTAATGGGTGGGCTCTCTGGCTCGGGAATATGGTCACGCTCAGGAATCATAACATCATCAAAAAGATCAACCTCCCCCCTAGGCTCCACTGGTACCTGACACAATAGGCAAGGTGTTACTAACTTAGAGTTGGAATTCCCTTGAGGGTAAAACAGTCAAGACTACCCGTGTAGCCCGACGACGAACTCGATTTGAGCTCTAATTGATTGTTTTATTATTCTTAGGTCTACGTATTTTATATCCTATCATTTCCAAGATTTGATAACCTAAGGCTCTAATACCGTTTCTGTAGCGCCCCAAAACCCGGGGTCAGGAGTCTCGGAAGCCACGCCATCTAAACTCACACAACTCACACTACAATATGTAAATACTCACGCTTCACGACCCCACACTTATCACACACACACTTACAGGTTATTGTCTTCGAAACGAACCATCATCACTAGAGTAATTTTATTACAACCCAAATATAATTAGTCTTACCGGGGAGTGACCTTTAGGTAAGGTTAGTCCGTCGGCCAAATATACGTTTCTTGTTTCTTATCTTGCATAAACCATACTTATAAATAAGCCGAACTATAAACAACTGAAAACTAATCCAGCTTATTCTGACTACCTGAGGTACAGCACCAAACAATCTACGGAACAACTGGCCATTTCCTACCCGTTTCCTGGCTGTGGTTCTCATGGCAGGCATCTTGATTCACTGTTGTGTTGTGTCAATTTAAGAAAACAAGTGTGAGCTATAATGCTCAGCATAATAATGTACAGTATGGAAATGGTTGTATGAAATCATCATATATTATATATATGTTTTATTCGAAAATAGTTTTCCTTGGTGTTACACACCTTCTTACGAAAATAATTCTTTAAGGGGGTTTTTATAACCTGCGAATACCTTGATAGTAAACCCAGCACCTAGGCTTGGGTTACGGTATTACATCTCAATTCCAATTGGAAGAATTTGGACATTCACTGGAGCCACCGCATATGATGATCAATCGTACTACAGAAATAGTAACATTTTCTACTAGTAGAAGGACGAAACCGTCATCTCTCGGGTATCACCCTGGCCGCATACGGGCTATGTGTCCTCATTTCGGGAATACACACACTTCGCAGGTCCATAGGTACATATTGTACCGTCTCCTACGGTACCAGTAGCCTATCCAATACACGAAGTACTTGGATTCTACCCCTCCCTCATCATTTAGGAAATCATATTATGTCTTGAGAACTCGAACCACATCGAAGTTCCTCCAAGCGTTTTGCTTGTTGATAGGCATAACTTTACTGTATATATATATATATATGTACTTCCGAAAGTTTCGGAGGAAGTACTAAGGATGTGAGTTGACCGTTGTCAACATATAATCAATAAGAGGAAAAGATTCTCCTTGAAACTATATTCAAAATATTAATAAGTCGGGATAATATTCACCGACGATCTGAAATTATTCGAATGATACTTCTAAATCAGAAAGTATGTTTTATATCAGGATCTATGATTTTTAAATCAATAATAATCCTTTAACAAATAATAATTAATTAAATAATAGTCTATAATTAATTAAATAATAATTGATATTAATCATACCTCGAATGAGTTTACTCTCTAAAAGGTTTATTTAAAATAATATTCCTCAACTAGTTTGTATCTACATAATTAATAATCTATAATGATTAATCGGGTTTGAATAAATAAACGTTGAAGTATACTACTCCTATAATAAAGGAATACGTATATAATATTTATTATCCGAATAATAAAATATAGTTGAGGGAATATGATCGTTGGAAAATCGTTTTAATAAAAGTTCGAGGTGTTTTAATGTTTCGTAAATGGACGATGAGTCCCTTTAAAACATACTATTATGGACTTATACCCGTCCTATAATATCTCCGGAATGATTTCCGGGTTTTATCTTAAATCCCGACCGATCCTCGGTCTTATATAATACGTCACGCCTAAAGCGAAATAACATTTCACGATATATACTTATCGTACAACATCGCTATATTATGCGAAAATTCAACAACTACGTATCATGGCAAACATGGTATTTATGCGATGATAGTAAAACAATCCTTTCACAACACAACAGTAAAAATGGAGTTGGGTTTGTAAACTTGCCTCGAGGTGGAGGATGCTCTAGGTTCCGCTCGGAAATTTATAACCATAAACACATTTCATTTTGTTAGGTTCCGTTCTAATTTACGGCAACTCGCACTCACGCGCTACTTATTATGCACCCTCTCAACTCATACTACCCCTAAAATTTCTTTTAAGTCATAATCACATTATGGTTACTTCATTTTCCTTAGTATCTTGGGTTCATTCTCATTATCGTCGTCGGCTCCGCTTAAGGATTCTTGCGGTTTCTATCCGCGCAGTCTCGGCTCCGACATTTTTATAAAATTGAGAAATCATTATTTTTACTTGAAATTTTTATGGAAGTTAGGAAACTCAATATATTACTCTCTGTAAAAATTTCATGATTTATGAATACTTTTAAGTCTATCCTTTATATTTTCAAAATTCGTAATTCGTAGCAGTTTTTGTAGCGTAAATCACTTTTACTAAAACGACCATAACTTTTGATCCGTAAATCGGAATCAAGCGTTTGAAGCGCCTAAACGATCCTTATAAAATTTTCTATCCTAAACAAAGGTTATTTTTCAAGAATATACAGTTTACAACTTCGGGACTTTCTGCAGAAACTTAAAGTTACGGTTTGTTGGTTTTAACGAAGTTACGTTTACGATCGGGGTTTCGTTTACGCCCTAACTATTAACACAACCACTAAAAATCATCATATCATCATCAACACACAAACTCCTCTCAAGAATATCATGTTCTTGAGGCAACACCAACCAACCTTAAATCTACTTAACTTAATCATCAAGATTTCATCAATAACACTTAGTAAGCTAGGTTTACTACCTCATACTAAATGGATCTTAAAAATGAACCTTAAATAAAGTTGGGCCAAAGATATTTTTTACCTTTATTGAAAGCTTGAGATGTGTTCTTTAGGATGGTGGAGGCTTGGAAGTGCTTGGTATGATTTTTAGAACCTAAAACCACCATTGAAATCAAGAAACCAAAGAGAGGTTACTATTCACACTATTCACTAGTGAGTTTCTTGAATTTATTCCACCCGTCAAACCTTGATAAAAATAGATGAAAGAATTTTCTTACCTTAGTTTAGTTTCTAGGAGGCTTGGGAATTAATTGGGTGATTTTACAAGAGCTTGAACTTGGAGTTTTGAATTCCAATTCTCCCTTTTTCTTCAATATAGCTGAATGGAACAAAAATGGGGATGGGGGGTATTTATACTACTTGGTTGCTTCTCTTGGATGCTTGGATAGGTTGCTTCTTGGAAGGTGACTTGATATCTTTGCAACTTGATTTTATTCTTCCTAGGATAGCATTCTAGGTTTATTCCTTGTTGCCAAATCCATGGACATATCTTTGTAGCTTGCTAGCTTACAAGCTAACTACAAGGTTAGCTTCTTAGCACACTATTTGCTAGCTAGCTTGGTCATCCTATGGTTAGCTCACTATTTGATGAAGTAACCATGGTTACTTCCTTACCATGGTTTAGTTAGTGCGTTACGTTTATTTAATCATTTACGCGTTCGCTCGGTTACTTAAACGTTCTCCGTAATACTTACTCGTAAGTGGTTCGCAATGTAATTCCTTTCGTGTGTATTCCTTATATTTTTATTTATCCTACTTGAATATAAATCCGTAGGATTTTAATCTCGTAATTATATTGTGATTCCCGTAATCCTCGATAAGTCGTAAATACGGTCGTTTTTCAAAGTTCGTTTTCTTTGAAAACTAATAGCATTTACATACACTCATTTGGTACGTAAAGTCGTAATATCAATTCCGAAACTCATTTTCTCATGCACTACATAGTGTGGGCTCAAAAGTTTTTTTTTCCCGTCTGTCAGGGTTACTATTCATTAAACGTTTTACAAGGTCTCAAAAATTCGAGTTATTACATTTCTCCTTTGGTGTGGTCTTTGATGGTTGATCAACAACTACAACAGAGAGCTTGGTAGGCTTATGTGGTCCTTCATTAATTCTTTCAAGGTATTCTGGATCTGTAGCTTCCAGAAACATAGCCATCTTCACTTTCCATATGGGATACTCAGAAGGTCTCAGTATGGGAACTCTAATAGTCTCATATCGACTGTGGGTTTGAGTCTTTTGAGTTTCTTCAGTTTTGGTGGGCTTGGTTGGAGTTTGTGCTTCTTCAGACATGATTGTTTGGATCTTTACTGTATGTGTGTTAATAGGCAGGCTCTGATACCACTTGTTAGGTCACACAACACTTTAGAAGGGGGTTGAATATAGTGTTAATACAATCAAATCGATTTAACACAAGTATGTAACAAAGATCAAGATATTGAATAAACGCTGTTACAATAAGAACTGTTGTTCTCTCTCAGTGATGAACAAATATCACTAAGAGCTGCTAGGTTACAATGTATAATCTTCTCGATAATGATAACACATATAGTATAAACCCTAATTCTGTGTTTATATAGTACACAGTTACAAAATAACTTCTAATTGATATGGAATACAATTCTGTCTCCTAAAATATATCAATCAGATATCTTCTACAAGTCTTCCAGTCTTCTAACTCTTTCCATGCATATCTTCTTTTATTTTAGTCTCGATCTTCTACTGTAAATCAGCTTCCTTCCTTATATGAAAGTCTTCCCGCACTTAAGTTCTGATATGACCTTAAGTTCTGATATTAAGTTCTGACTTCCAGTAAGTCCTGATTTCAGTAAGTCCTGATATGTCATATTTGTTAAGATCTGAAAACTAAACATGAATCATATTAGACATGACATCTCAAATATATCTAACACAAAGTGACCAATTGTAATTCAAATTTTATATAACAATCTCTTATATATTGTTATGTCGTGCTTTTAGTTCCACCTCATTTTGCTAACATGCTTTTGTTCCACCTCATTCTTCGGATGACGAGTCGGTGTCTCACATTAGCAACACATTCTCGGACTCGGACTCCGAATTCGAGGATTGTAAGTCATCAACATTTAGCGAGTTGGATGTAATCGCTCGTGAATGGAGCGAGGAACTAGCACGGTTTAACGAAGGACCTCCCCTAGTGGAGGAAGAATATCCGAAGTTGCACCCTCCAGAAGAAGAGGCATACCGTTCAAGGCTTTGGGCCAAAGCATGCCACTGGTTAACCTTTTCTTGCATGTTTGTAAGAGTTTGGAGCAATGTGCCGCCTTACTTTCTCCCATTTTTGAACTTGGGTAAGGAGTCCCCCGATGGCCCTTGAAGACTGTCTGAATGGGATGGCGGTAAAATTGTGGAATGTGATAGGATCACGGACATAGGTAAGTTAAAGCCTCGTGAGGGTGCCACCCGGGACCAAGTACGCATTGATCACGTCAAGGGTTGGGTGTCCTACTTACGTGGTGACGATACCACCGCATGGGCTTGGAGGCGTGCATCATGGTGCAAATTCACTCTCTACGACAGGTCAAGCACCATTCCCGTCATAATATGGAATGATCACGAGACCCATGTCGAAGTCACTGAAGGTGTGCTCCGTGAAGGATGTGTTGTTGTGCTCTATTGGGTTACATGCATTGTCAGGGTCAACGCCCCCCACCCCCTCGGGGTCTCAACGCAGGGCCAATGCCCCCACCCCCCGGGGTCTCAACGCACCGACTATCGGGCGGCTTCTCTAACTTTTTAGAGATATTTAGTTAGTTAGGGTAGTTTATACGAGAATTCCCTTTGTTTAAGTATTTTGTTGTATTTCGATGTAATTTTGTCAAACTAGACAAGTTATGCACTTATTTGGATTTGAATTGCGATAATTATGTAATTTCTAATTTGTCATTGATCCATTACTTGAAAACTTATTATGTCGAAACACAACTCTTTTAATGTGATATGAAATAGAATGCACATTTATTTTATAATATTTATGCTTGTTATGCATGGGAATTTACATGTAAAGTTGGCAAAATGACCATATGCTAGTCATTATAGCCAAGTAATTCTTAAATTTTGGAAGTCATAAAAAACGATATTCTAATCAACATTTTATTACATAATGCAGTTCATATAGTTGAAATACATCACTATTTTACAGATTTCACATAAAATAGGGGATAAAATTTTCAGAATCTTTATGTCCCTTCCGCGGAAAATAACCGCGGAAGGCATTAACCCTTCCGCGCTTATTTTCCGCGGAAGGGACAGAAAGTTTTTTGGAAATGTGCCTTTTGTAAAGGCACCATCCCACCTGTTTTACAGGATACCAACCAAACAACCAATAGTATATGCATACTTAAACAACAGCAACCTGTAAATTGTAAAAAAAAATTGCTAAATTTAGGCACCCCTAAATCGCCAAAAATTTACAAAACCTCAAATTTTGAAATTTCTCCAAACCTTTTAAAATTTGCACACAAGTGCATGGGGGCCATTATATATACAAATCAATAAAAAATAGAAACAATAAAACTAAATAAAGGGATAGGAAAGGGACATGGTCGATAAATGACCGATATAAATGAAACAAGTTTCAATTGTCATTAAACCAAATGAAGGGCACGCGATGATGTTCGAATGTAACGAAACAAGTTCAACTACACTATACAAGCATAAGATTAAGTCACAAGTTCGACTAAACTATAAAACTAGATGAATGACCTAACTACTACTCTTTCCAGCTACCCTCTCCATCATTTGCCTCATGCGATGTGTTGGTATATGTTTAGCCATCCCTCTTTGAAGCTCCTTCGCAATCTTATAACGAAAGGTCTCCACGTCCGAGGCATCCCAATGCACTTTAGCGAGGTCATATCCCTGCAACGTGTAGTCCATATATTTGCACACGTACACACCGCAATCTGAGTAGCTATCTTGTTTAGGCATTGCATCCCAAACATGAACTAAAGGCTCTTCATCTGGGAAATTTCTATTCTTCCCAACATAACCAAGCATACCTGTAATAACTCCAACCTAACACACAACAAAAAACAACATCAGTTCATGAAAGTAATAAGGAAAGATTTAGAAATTACAATATAAGGTATCGTCGAGGAACTATTACCACGCACTCTTCCTCTTCGGGATATTTAGCGTTGTAGTTCATAGGATCAAGTACCATCACGCCCCATTCCTTCACAGAAAATACCATGAGAATCCAATGGTTCTGGTTCACGTTCGCGGGAAGAAAATACCTGGTTAATTGGTGAACCTACCCCACAACTCGCCCAATTAAGAAAGAAATGCAAGGTCCTCGCAGAATAGGGACGTGAGTAGTCCACTTTCTTCGCCAACTCCATAAAAAGTGGATCCATGAAGTAGTATAAAGGCATCCTCGGATACACCCTCGCGGCAGCTATGGCCTCCCCACGATCACGCAACAACCACTGCAAGAAACAGGTTATACCATAAATGAAATAAAAAGAACAACATAAATGAAAGAAGGTCAAAGATTATACCATGTAGGCATATATGATCCTATCATCTAGCCATGCTTTGGGTTCCAAACTATGCATAACATTTGTGTCCAAGGTCCACTTATAATGTGGAAAACTATGATACTATCATGCCTACCTATAGCCTATTTTCTCTTAACAACAATCCCAGTCCCAGGAACATCCTCATCCATAGGATCATCAGGAACAACATCAGCCTGCACCTTACCCTTCCCTCTCTTTCCCCCACCCTTACCTCTAACCTCCTTCATCTACGTCACCTTCTTCCCCCTAACCTCCTTCCCCTGCTTCCCTTTCACCTCCTTCCCCTTCACCTCCTTTCCCTTCTTCCCCTTAGGCTCCTCCTCCGCCTCCTCCTCGGCCTCCTCCTCCTCCTCATCAACAACCTCCTCAACCGGCCTAGCCCATAACTCAGCAACTGGATATGAATCCTTCATAGGATCAGGAAGAGGTCTCCAAATCAAGAACCGCTCATATGCCCACAGCTGCAACAACCACGTACAACATGCAATCCTCTTGGCCCCTTTCTGTGTTGCATGCTCCAGCCCCCTATACAGATATGAAAGAACCGCAGAATCCCAAGACCATCTCTACACACCCGTAAGATAGCAGAGGTGTCCAATGTACTTCGGGTGCACCACATTCCTACTACTGGTAGGAAATATAACAGAACCAACGACCAAGAGCAAGTATGCCTGTGTGTGGATAGCAATCCTCCTCGGATCAGGACCCGGATCAGCCCTCCCATATCTCTAATACAATCATATGTACTTTATGTCGGCTCTGGCCCATGCCTCCTTCACCTCGTCTTCATCCAACGGTTCAAACCGGTGTCTCAAAAAATACGCCAAACCATTATCCAGACCGTCGCCAACTAACGCATGTCCAGCAACCGGTAAACCCAGGATATAACCAACATCCTCCAAAGTCACTGTCATTTCCCCCTGTCTCATGAAGAAGGTGTTGGTCTCGGGACGCCACCTCTCCACAAGTGTCGTGACAAGCCTAGCATCATTCTACAAAACCACACCCGGATTTGCAAACACACCAAAACCCATGCTATGCAACAAGTCCTTCTGTGCATCAGAAAAAACCCACCTACGCATATTCCTATTCCCATAATAACACTCCAAAGGACCCCGCTCATGTCCCTCCCAAACATCCGAACTCACATGATAGGAGTTATCAAAAATAATGTCATGACTAACTGGACCCGGCAATATGTTATCCATCCTGAAACAATAAACAAACAATTTAACGTTAGATGCTTCCACATTTAAAATTGACCGTATAATCACATTCACATGTACCAAAATTCAAAATTTAGGCCTTGTTAATTCAAATCTCAACCAACACATATCAATCAATCAACAACATTACGGAACCAAGACATTCTCACAAATACGACACAACCACAATCAACAACATTGAACAAAACGCAACCAAGACATTCTCACGTTACATATTCCTACACAACCACAACCATCAACATTCGACAAAATGCAACCATTACGATTAACTAATCACGATCAACTGGAAACAATCAACACCATTAACCTAGCTACTGTGTGTATAACTTGTACTTGTTCTGTTTTACTGCTCTCAATTAACAAATCAGAATACGCACAAAAACTGGAACAAATCACGATCAACCATTACATCGCACAACTCACAACCATTAATCGATTTTAACAAGGATGAATCGTGCTATTTCACATCCTGAGAATCTGCCTCAAATACAAAATCAATTTAAATTCCTTAGTCCGAAAGGTGCAATACAATTAGAGGTGACTAAAATTGGAAACATCGAAAATTAAGTATCAAGTCAAAGAATATCACACTATACGAAGCATATGCAAACAAGTACATATACAATCAAGAGTTCAAAACAGTTGAAGAACCCTAACCCTAAAAACCTGAAATCATCCCTAATTGCAAATAATTTACGAACCTTGGAACGAGAAATCAACGAAGAATGATGGAATTGGGTTGTAATCACCTCAAAGTCGCTGCAATCCCCTGGAAACGAACTGAGTTGGAAGATTGTGTGAAAAAACTGAAAAATGGGTTTATTTTTAGGGTAAAACTGAGAACCCGTCCTTCCGCATATATTATTAGCAGAATGCAATTAATGGTATTTTTGTCTTTACCCGCTCCGCGCATAATAAATGCGGAAGCCAACCCTTTTCGCGGAAAAAAATCGCGGACAACAGATTTTTTTTTTAATCCTGACCGTTGGATTAAAAATTCAACGGTCAGGAAATAATGTGTTGGTTAAGGTCCCCTGACACATGATTGTTGGGGAATAGGACCCATATTTATTTATCGATATTTTACTATACACAAACGTTTATTTTTTTTATATCGAAATACAAAAGTTAAATTTCAGTTCTTTTAAAAAACAAGAATTAAAAAGTATTTGTTTGAAGGCCACGCAAAAAAGGCGGTTCTTATTCCAAAATTGTTTTTCTAATCTTATAATTCCGTTTCCGAACATAATTAGAATTTCATTACTAGGGTTATGAGGAGCAAGTCGGTGCGAGGACGCCTATAAATACAAGGACAATGTCCCATTACACGGTTCATAACACAAAGGTATCGAATCATGAATAATACTTTGGCTAATGCTTTTGCTCTCTTGGGCGTCGAGGAAGATAGCGAGGCTTCCACCATCGTTGTTGTCAAGACTGCTGAGGTTAAGAAGGTTGTGGAGGAAGACAAGAAGACTGTTGCTCAACAGAAGAAGATTGACGCTCAAAACAAGAAACTCCAACAGAAGAAGCTTGCCGCTAAAAAGAAGAAAGCCGAGGCCCAGAACAAGAAGATAACTCCTGGCCATGGAGGTAATGCTGTGAATGGCCAGAGGTATTTTAACAATAATGGTCATCATCAGCGTAACGTACAACCTACTCATGTGGCTCTCCCAAAGGAAGACTGGCTTGCTAGAGAAGCCGAACGTAAAGAACGATGGCTTGCTAACCAACAACGATGGCTTGCTAGAGAAGCCGAGAGCAAGAAATTAGATATGGCTTTGAAGACTTTGAAAGAATATGAGGAGCAGAAGGCCCTTGAGAAGCAGCACAAGTCCGAAAAATCGACTTTGACGAGTGCTCCAGAGGCGCCTCTCAAGGAAGCAAAATCTGACAATTTTACCAAGAATGGTCAAGCCAGAGGACTGGGTACCCAAGGTTCTCGAGAAAGCAAGATTAATGGTAATTGGGCAGGAGGACACTCCAGGCATAACCAAGATAATGCATTACCAGAAGAGGATAACATTAATGCTGACAAGGTCAAAGCAGAGGCTGCTCCTGCTCCTGATTTAAGCGAGATCAATTTCCCTGTCCTCGGCCAACTTACAATGCTCTCTGTGAAGCACAACACAAAGCATAATGCCCAATGAATGTTTTCATCAAGAAAATATTCTTTCATCTGTAAAAAAATATGAAGTTCCTGATTAGAGTCGTGTGAGAAGAGAACAGTAGTTGTTATTTTGATTGTGTATTGAACAATTGCAATGACACTACTTCTATAGCAGTTATGGGTGTACACGTATCGTGTTGGGCGGGTTGTGGGAATTTAGCAACCCAACCCAATTAATTAGGGTTTTCAAAATTTCAACCTAAACCTAACCGTTTAAATTTGTAACCCAAACCAATTTTTAATACTTCGGTTTGAAACGGTTTGGATCGGTTTGATCAATTTAGTAAATATTCAAAACTAATATTAATAATTATAAAATAAAGCAGAAAGTCTCAAAGTCTACAATCATCCATGTCGTATATGGCTTAAACATCCAAAAGAGAGTGATATTACAATATTTAGTCTTTTAACATTGAACTTGATAAACAAAAACAATGCACATTCTTTAAACATGGAGGACTGATGCTATAAACTACAAATAAATCAGCTTATCTATTAGGCCCGAACATATTCATAGTTATAAAATTAATAAATTAACGTGCAAGTATATTTTTAATCAGGTTGGACTGGATCAGTTTAAAAATATTGAAACCCATATCCAACCCAATTAAATCGGGTTGACATTTTTTCAACCCAAATATGTATCGGGTTGAAAAAAATCGGTTTGAATCAACCGAAATAGGGTCGGTTCAGATCGGTTTAGTCGGATTGTGTACACCCCTAATAGCAGGATATGGATACATGAAAGTAATCATCCTGCTCTGGTAGCCAATTGGGTTGTGACTTGTGAGTTTGGATATATGCTAAATTATCTGAACTGCATCTTGCATAACTAATAAGAAAGGTTGGTATACATTCTGTCACTTGGATATTAATTATATACGCATCACAGTGAGCAGATGTGTAAAGCTTTGAACAATCTTCGTAAACTAAAATTATGCTAATAAAATCTACAATGCCAAGATGATTTTACAAATTGAGCATTCCTGGATACTTGACAAAAATATTGAAAGTCTGATACAGAAGCCCCGTCTCAAACTCCTTGTATTCCACTGCAACACGCTTGAGCTAAAGAAGATACAGCTACCACCACATATCAAAGTTCCAATTAGCAAGAGACGTACTACCAACACTGGTAACCCTCATTAAAGATGGTTATGATTTCGGTAGAGTGGGGGAAGCAGAGAGAACAAAACTTGAGCAATTGATCAGGATTGCCTCCAGTCATCACCAACATATAATGCTTGATCTCCAAGCTCTTCTTCGATTCTGAGCAACTGCACAAAGAACATTATTATTTTAATATGAAATTATATAACATCAAAATTGGATAAAAATAAGTGAAAAATGAAGCAGGTCATTGTAGTTACTGTTATCAATGCAAGAAACTACTATGTGATTCGTAGGTTTTACAAATGCATTTCCCTGGAAAAAATTGTCTTCTTTTTTCCTTTCATATCATTTTTTCTCGTACTTTTTGTTAAATTATTATGTTAGTGTATACTGAAAATATTTATTTGAAGTATATACATTTATTTCTGGCCAGTTCAATTGAGAATCATTTGAATGTTTACATGTTGTCTAATATTATATATTGTGAACAATCTAGTATCAAATGGGATACAGAATATTAGATTGTTAAATACGGTTATATAATATAATAAGGTTCACAGCACAGGTGGTGTTGGACAATCCACTGGTATGGCTGTAGTATTATTTAGATTAGTTTATATTGACTAATAAATAATACTAATATACTTTGTGTATATTGAACAGGATTAAAATTAGAATTGTTCCCTTAATACTGATTAAGAAGGAGAACTAAGATTCTATGTTATTATTAATGCTTAGGTTCTTAATCCGGAAATAATAATTGACACGTGTATATATGAAGTAATTCTTTTGAATTATATCATTATATTTTGGGTGATGGAATTATATACATGGTGAATATTATTTATTGAAGAATTCATGTCCTGATAATATTCGGGTTAATGATGTCCCCTTGAAAGCTCAAAAAGATTTAATTATGAGAAACCCTGCAGGTGGAATTTATTCTGGCATAATTAAATAAAGGTTGAGTGGATGATCAAGGATAAAAGATATTAATTAAATAAATTATCAGTAATTTATTTAATTAATGGACATGTGATATTTTAAACATGGGGAATTTAATAAGCAAATAATATTGGAACCGAATTAATTAAATTACGGTATTAGGAAAGGTAGTGCAAATATTAATTCTTTAGTGGATTGAATTAATATTTAATTACATTGGGCTAGGCTCAAGATGTAATTAGAAGGCCCAACCTAATTATCCATGGTCCCTATTGTAGTCTATATATATTCTTATTCTCTTCTTGCTTGGCAATTGTGTGAAAACATATTGTAGCCACCAAGGAGCAAGAAGAGAGGATAACTTGAGAAGACGGAGGCCACACTTCACTCAAGGGAATTTGGGAATACAATAGAAGAGCGTGGAATCAACCATTAACAAGGTAATCCTCTTTTCGTAATCTTTATCGTAAAACGTAGTAACACCCTAAGTCCGTGGTTCCCAACATATGTCCCTTCGTAGTTCATACCAAAAAAAAAAGGCTCCAGTATCCAAATGTGAATTTAGGTTGCAATTGACTGGGTGGAATGGAACGGAATTAAATTTACACATGATACCATTTATTTGCTCAACCCATTCAACAAAGGTAACTTATAAGCCTCGGCTCCTTATAATTTATAAAAAAACGTATCCCGCTCGTCTCTTTCGAAAAATATATCCTTTATTCACAGTCTATCATCTTCTTCAATTTTGTATTCTTTTATGTCACCTATACTTCTCCACTTTTAACATCCTTCACACTATTTATTCCACTACCACCTCCATCTTTTATCAACTTATCATATTCAAGCATATTTGTGAACCTGACACTTTAAAATTAGCTGGATCTAGTTCAGTATAACATGGTTCCTCTATCAGGTTTTACTTTTATAGGCATCTGTGTAAGGATTAAGGCATCAATATTAATGTAAGAAAGGTTAGAAGAACCTGATTATATTTGGCAAGCCGCTCTCCTCGGCAAGGGGCGCCTGCTTTTATCTGACCTGTTGCGAGGCCAACTGATAAATCTGCTATAAAAGAATCATCTGTTTCCCCACTTCTTTGAGATATTACCACACCCCAGTGAGCATCCTTAGCCATCTTCACAACTTCAACAACCTCGGTCACAGTCCCAATCTGATTAACCTACAGATTTGAGAGTAGTTGTGTCAAAATTTGACTAAACTGTAAAATTCGCATACCACCATATGCAAGTAATTATTTTAACGCACGAGGATGATTAGTTCCAGATTTCCGGGGAAAACTCTAAACCCAAATTAACTATTATCTCTATGAATACTATCCACATAACACATTAACGTCAAAGGTGCAACTAATTTGAATTTTTTTGGAGGGGGGGATGAGATAGAGAGCTTCACATCATATATCTCAAACACAGAAACAAACATTACGAGTTACCGGTCTAACGAAAGACTCCCTATGAACTATTTGTAAATTATTAGCATAAAATATCTCATTGGGAGTGGGGTAATATTGACTTGGGATTGGGGGAGGGGGTTGAAGGGAGTCTAAGACACCAGTAAACATATTTCTACAAATAAGTTGGTACCTTGAGCAGTAGTGCATTACAAGAAGCCTCCCCGATAGCTTTTTCAATGCGTTTTGGAGTTGACATCAATAAATCATCTCCCACGACCTGCAAAAATAACTCATCTCAATATTTATTTGGCACTAGTAAGAGAAAGGGGAGTCATGCTCATTATATCCAAACTATGTATTATAGATAAAGAACATCTACTTAGATGTATAATACAGCCTTTCATAGCAAATTTTTAAACCTTGCCCAGGTCATTTCAGTAATTCACGGAGAATAGTGAATAAATCGAATGGACCGAAACCTCTAGTGCTAAACACATGTGCGGCATTATCACAGTTTATTATTTCTCATAACTGTTATTGCAAAAATGACATATTGTAATCTCCACTTATTTGATCTACTTTCACCCCCAGCCAAAAACGTTAAAGCTTTCTGTGGAACTGAGAACTGTTGGTAAAATATTCAATACCTATGACATCAGAATCGCTTCATCTCAATTTGAAATCTTCATCTAATACATGTATATTATCATTCTACATCATAGGGCTTTAAATAACAGACCTTAAAAAGTACTATTAACACAAAAGCTCCACCTTTGAAAGCAACGAAATCCTGAAGACTACTTTTGAATTTTAGAAACTCCAAAACAAATATATTTATATACATCTATTGATTGGGAGTTATAAAACTGTTTGAGTTATTGTTACATGTCATTTGCGATCTCCAAAATGCAGGAGGTTGTGCTTGTCACTTGATGATAAGAATTATTATGAGAAAAAGAAAAAAGTTGATTGAGTTAAAATGGTTATATGACATTAGAATTTGGTTCGGCCACGTTAACCTTTGTTACCGTCTTACAACTCAAAAATGGTTGTCCATGCTGAAAAAATTAGTGTAAACGTTAAAGCTGGCTACTGATAATTTTTCTAGATCACACTCGGGAAAAAAGTTATGTTATGTGTTGGCTTGTAACTGAGACATAGTATTAGAAAAAAAAACCTCTAAATAAAAACCTAAGGAAGTTTACTTCATTTTTTAGTTCAGAAATAGAGTTGAAACCATTGTATAGAATTTTATCCTGATTTCCCAAGTAGGCCCTCTTAAACATATAGATTACTCAATATCTCATCTTGTAAAGTCTAAATATGCTGAATAAATTATTTATATATCATTTACATATATAAGCAAAACTAGAGAATGAGAACAGACATACCTGGCAAAGTCCAAGACTAGAGAGGCTTTTTACATGATCCCAGTCCTCCTTGTCAAATGGATCTTCTATCGACACAATTGGGTAGTCTAAGATGCCAATTTATTTTGAACAGGAGAAGGTGAAAACCCAAAAAGAAAAGAGATGTGTCAACACCTTGCTTATATTGCTAAAATAGAAAACAGTATGTAAACATCAACATTGTGATTGAAATACCATATACCTGCACAGAGTTCTTTGTACATCTCAATCATATCTTCGCCAGACATGAAATTTTTTCCTGACCTATTTGGAATTTTATTATCTAGATCATACTTTGTGCCTACAATAGGATGACAACTAGTCAATATCCTAAAAAAGAGTTACGGATAGAGAGCTTAGCAACCCAGATGATGACCTTATGTTGTGCGTGCATGCATCAGGAATCGATAGCTAATTAAAAGAGAAAGGAGAGTGATATTCCTATTCTATACCATACATCAATACATGACATAATGTCTTAATTACTTATTTACAATATCAAGACAGAAATGTAAAATGTTATTCTTTTAGCTAGTTATAAGTAAATTATCGATATTATTACCATTAGTGAAAATATCAAGAAAACTAGGCATCACCTATGCAGAAATCAGTTGCCGCGACATCAATTGCAATCTTAATTTTCTCATTGTACCCTGTTCTCCCAATAGCCTCCTTGACAAGATCTAAGCCTTCTCTAAAGCTGCAAATGCAGAAATAGTAAGATCACATATAACCATTAAAAGGAAGTACCTTAAAGGAGTATGACATGCCTGGAGATATTTGGGGCCAAGCCACCGTCTTCACCAACATTGCAGCCAGAAGCACCATACTTGTCTGTAATAATAGCCTTCCATATTTGCCAAACAATAACAATTAGTATTCAACCAAAATAGCACCTCTGCATGTAGTCTAGAGATTCTGAAATGTCTCAGAGATAGGAAATAGTATAAGATGAGAAAGGGATGAAATTTCATTGCTAGATTGGCATTAATAACTGATTATTTGTCTTTGAGGTTACTTCTGGAATCTCAAACACATGCACAGCTTCATCGATGTAGCCAACTCCCTAAAGCCCATACACGAAAATGCCAAAGGAACCCACAAGTCCACCAAATGCATGCATATCAGTTACAGATGCAAGAAATCACAATTTCACGAAATTATTGACAGTAAAAAGTCCACTATAATTTATATGATATTAAAAAACTTCTGAAATCTACTACTTTCTATTTGAAGTCGAAGGGCTATTACTTTCCATATTTAGGTTAGCATCTTTTCCTAACTTTTATATCTAGGTTCTAATATCTGTCTTTTAACATTTCATTTTAAATATTTTCATTAGCATTCTGTGAGAATTACGAATTAAACTAAATCCTATTAAAATCACAATTATAATTAGAGAAATGCTCTACTATCATTCACATAATATTAAATCAATTTTACCAAATTAATTGTTCAATATAAACTTAAATTTTAAGTTTTTATCTATTATCATTCCATAATATAATTATTAACAATCAAATGCCGAATATTACTATCATTTTTATATCTAATATCTAACAATTATTGTATAATTATTTGTCTTCGGACATTTGGTGCACAGTTCATTCAGTTAGACATTATAACAGGAATAAAAAGAAACCATGTCCATTTTAATAAATATTATTAACAATTTCTTCCAATTATAATTATTCAAAATTAGTGATCCATAATTATCTTCTAAATAACTATATTAATAACTTAAATTTTAATAAATAAGTATTTTAAAAAAAAAGTTTTTAAATGAAATACACAATTCTGTATTTAACTTTGTATTATATCAATAACCGTGAATATTTTTGATACGATGGGAATTTCTTTGGACGATACTTTTCATATTTTATAATAAATTCATGTATATTTTTGAAAATATCAGTATCAGCCTGTCCTCTGCACATGTTGACTCTAAATAAAAATTCAAGTATAAGTACTGTATTGAGTGACCACTTATTCCCCCAAAACAAAAGGACTTATGTTTTATCCTGGATCAGCATTTTGTATTAACACATAAATTATTAAATTATTTGTGCCTAAATAGAAGATTGAGTTGGCTCAGTTTAAGATACCGACAGAATCTAGTCTAATCTAATCCAATTTAATCTATCATAACGCTACCACCACATAGTGTGAAAATGCTTCCATATCGTATCACCCGATATGTATTGCATAAGAAAAACACTGTACCTAGTGCACTACGCTCCCGCGTCTACAGGTGTTGAGAAAGTCCATGCATATGCAACCTTACCTCTATTATTTCATAAAAGGTTTCAAACGAATGCCTAGCGAATACCAAGAAGATTTACCCATCTTTCCAAACCCAACCTTCACTAATTACCATATATGTGTAGCATCAAATAACCTTCATTAATCCCTATGTGTGTCATATATAGTCAAATAATGAAAACTTATATATCAGATACAAAAAATAATCCCTTTAAAACAAATACACACAATGGAAGCAAGGAAGAATATGAACTTGCATCAAAAAAGAAAGATCAGTCTACTTAGGGGACACAATGAACATGGTTATGACTTTAAATAATACATTATGTATGTGCTTCAGAGCTGAACTTGAATCACCTTGAGGTGATGATAAGTCTCGGCGCCCATTTGAACAGCCTCCTCAAACCTTTTTGCACCAACAGGAAGAATCATAATTTCCTATATCATTTCACCAACGATAACCATTTCAAGGCACGAAAAAACAAATTATATAATCATATGTCAAGGATATTTAACAATTTGGCCCTTTTTGGAAGTTAGTTTTTTGGCCAAAATAGCTTTTTGAATCAAATTAAAGGTTTGACCAAATGAAAATTCTAATATTAGTGTTTGGTAGTTAGCTTTTTGAAATAGCTTTTTGGTCCCAAAAAACTAGTTTTGAAAAGGCTACTATGAGGAGCTTTTTCAAGTTTACAATACAAAAAGCTAACCGAAACATCTATTTATCAAGCAGTTTTATTCGTTATCAACCAGTTTTATTCGAAACAGCTAAAGTCAATCAGCTAGTCAAAACAGCTATTTCAAACCGCTACAGCTAAAAGCTAACGGTTATTTGCCAAACAGGGCCAAAAGCTTTTCTAGGATAGCAAAATTAAGGTTTTTTGCCATTTAAATAATACCACATAAGTATTTGGTATCCTTGTTCTCACACATGTTGCTCATGTTTTTTCGTATGCAGGTCTATATGATATAAATTTATCAATCTAACCCCTCCACATATATGTGTGTGCACATAGACAGGAAACACACAACACATCATCCAGCACCATTTTTTTTCTTCCAAAAACATATGGGATTCGTAATAAGAAAGCACTATAACAAGAGTTGCATGTACCACATGTTGACAAATCTAATATCTAAGAAATCTGGGCAAGCAATTTGAATTATTTTCTTCTATGGGATTGGGAATCATGAAAAATATGTTACAACCTTTAATGTGGGACATGGAGTAATAAGCATATATGTTGTGGATGCATTCTTTGGTCAAAAGTACCAAAAGAGGAATAAAGGAAAGCAGCAAACTATTGGAGTAATTTCAGATATATGATCGCATTCTTATTTCTAAAATATTTTCAGGGATTTGTTTTTAAGTAAATCTTTATGTCAAATAAGTTATAGCTGATTTTATGGCTATGTGATTTGGTTGTGTTCCTCAGTCATAGGTAGAGTCAAAGATAGCTCCCTGATTGTGGGAATCACTATTTATGTATTTCTCTTAATTGTGTGTTACCTTATTCGTTCTTTTCCTATATATGGAGAGACGATTGAAAGAAATAAAACCATTACTCATTCGGTAAACAATTGTGTAAGGAGAGTTGAAGAGCTCTCTTGAGTAAAACTCTTATTCTGAAAGATAGGTTCCTCTAAGAATAGGGGAATCAATCCATCTATTCCTGGTAATAGACCCGTGACGAGATCCATAGCCAGGGACTATAACAACTTGGTATCAGAGCCTCACGTCATGGGAGATACTGAACAAGTGATGTCCATTGTAAAAGAGTTGGACAAGAAGGTCAGCCAAGAGATTCGAGAGTTACGAGAAGGGATTCAAGCAATTCAGCGCGCATTAGCAGTACAACAGAGATCAAATGGAAAATCTGTAGGAGAAGCTTCAGCAAATTCTAATGGTGCAGAAACGGAATCAGAAGCCAAGGATGAGAATCACAAACATGGGATTGTTCCGAGGTACTCTAAATTGGAATTTCCATCCTATAATGGTACTGAAGACCCTCTGGGTTGGTTGTATCGATGTGAGCAATTTTTTGTTAACCAGAAAACAGGAGATAAAGATAAGGTGGGGCTAGCCGCTTTTCATTTAATTGGAGAGGCTCAGCTATGGGGATACAAGTTGGAGCAAGAGGAACCAGAAATAACATGGGATCAGTTCAAATCCTATTGCCTTCTTCGTTTTGGTCCTCCATTAAGCGGAAACCCTCTGGGAGAACTAGTTAATCTTAAACTAGAAAGCACCGTGGAGGAGTATCAACGACAATTCCAAACACTCTTAGCAAGAGCAACCACGGTAAGGACCGATCAACAAGTAGATTTGTTTACTGCGGGATTAAATGAAGGATTACGGGTAGATGTAGAGATGCAGGGCCCTCCTAATCTTGTAACTGCAATGAATCTAGCACGTGCTTTTGAGAGAAAGTCACAAATCACCAACAAAAGTAGTGTGCAACGTACTACTTCTTCCTGGAATATTAGTAAGGCTGCCTTTTCAAGCTTGTCGGCAACACCTCGTCAAGAAGCTAAGACTATAGGACAAAAAACATTTTCGGGTACTTCCAAGGCATCAAGTGCGGGAAGCGTGACAAGTCCATTTATTAAGAAGCTTTCCAGGGCTGAAATGGCGGAACGAAGAGCAAAAGGGCTTTGTTACAATTGTGACGAATCATACTCCGCTGATCATCGATGTAAAAGAATATTTTGTCTAATGGTGGAAGACTCTGATGGGGAGGATGAATTTTTAACAGAGCCTGAGATATCCCTACATGCTATCACAGGGATCAAAACAACTCAAGCGATGCAGCTTAAGATTCAGGTGGCTGAAAACATGATCCTAGGGTTGGTGGATTCAGGCAGCACACATAATTTCATAAGTGAAGAGGCTGCATTGCGATTACAATTACCTATCTCCCGTCGTTCTTCATTGCAAGTAGCTGTAGCAAATGGTGAGAAAGTATCTAGTCCAGGTATTTGTATTGTTGTTCCATTACGCATTCAAGATCAAATTTTTTATTTGGATTTGTATGTTATAACTCTTGGAGGATTTGATGTGGTACTTGGTGTGAAGTGGTTGCAAACACTAGGTCCTATCTTATGGGATTTCAGCACCCTTACCATGAGGTTTAACCTACAGGATCAACACATTATTTGAAAAGGGGAAGTTGTCAAAAGAGGGGATGCTACTGTTTTTACATTGCAAGAAGAGGCAACATTGCGCTCAACCTTGGAAAAATTATTGGTTGATTACGCTGACCTTTTTCAGGAACCAAAAGGGCTCCCACCTACACGAGGATGTGATCATCGCATCAATTTGTTGCCTGGTTCATGCCCTGTTGTTGTCAGGCCTTACCGATATCCTCATCGTCAAAAGGATGAAATTGAAAAACAATGTGCGGAAATGATTGTGCAAGGCATAATTCGTTCTAGCAGGTCTCCTTTTTCTTCTCCGGTATTGTTAGTTCCCAAGCATGATGGCTCATCACGTCTTTGTGTTGATTATAGAGAACTCAATACTATGACAATAAAAGATAAATTTCCGATTCCGGTAGTGGATGAGCTATTGGATGAACTCCATGGTGCAAAATTTTACACAAAACTTGATTTACGCTCGGGATATCATCAAGTGCGGATGGATCCAAAAGATATAGAGAAGACAGCATTTCGTACACATCACGGCCATTTTGAATTTCTGGTACTCGCATTTGGTCTCACAAATGCTCCTTCAACCTTCCAAGCATTGATGAATGAGATCTTTCAACCTTATTTGCGTAAATTTGTTCTCGTTTTCTTTGATGATATCTTAATTTATAGCAGGACATGGGTGGAGCATATGCAACATCCGTCAGGTGTTTGAGCTTTTACGAAAGCATCAACTATTTCTTAAAAAATCTAAATGTTCATTTGGTGAGCACCATGTCACCTATTTGGGACATGTTATTCATGCAAATGGGGTTTCAGCTGATGTTGGTAAGATTTCTGCAATAATTGAGTGGCCTTTACCTCAGTCTGTTAAAGCTTTGCGCGGCTTTCTAAGGCTCACAGGTTATTATCGTAAATTTGTAAAAGATTATGGAATTATAGCAGCACCTTTGACAAGCCTATTAAAGTGCAATTCCTTTAACTGGTCTCCAGCTGCTGAAACGGCATTTTATGACCTGCAGAAAGCTCTCTCTACTGCACCCGTGTTACAACTTCCGGATTTTGATCGAGAGTTTGTTGTAGAATGTGATGCCTCTAGTATAGGCATTGGAGCCGTCTTACACCAGGGAAGCCATCCAATTGCATTTTTCAGTCGCAAATTTGCTGATCGACATTTAAAACTTCCTGCTTATGAGCGAGAACTGATTGGATTGGGCAAAACAGTGCAACATTGGCGACCATATCTTTGGGGACGCTCTTTTCTTATTAAAACTGATCATTACAGCTTGAAATACTTGTTGGAACAACGTCTTACCACTGCTCCTCAACAACATTGGGTTAGTAAGTTGCTTGGGTTTGATTTTCGAGTGGAGTACAATCCCGGGACACTTAACAAAGCTGCTGATGCCTTGTCACGTCGCGAAGATGAGGTAGGGGTTGTTTTCGCCATCTCACAACCTCGCTTGACACTTTTAGAAGATTTGAAAAGGGAGGTCGTAACCACAAAATCTATCCAAGAAATTATCACTCTCATTCATAAAGGTACTGCAGAAACACATTTTACTTTCCGTGATGGATTAGTATTTTACAAGGATCGAGTTTATTTATTGCCCACTTCTCCGTTGATTCCTACCATTGTATCTGCTATTCACAATGCAACTCATGAAGGAATTCAGAAAACTCTTCATCGTGTGCAGGCTGATTTTTATTGGAAGGGGATGAAAACTACAATTCATGATTTCATTCAAAGTTGTGTGATATGTCAACAACATAAGTGGCAAAATCTTCACCCAGCTGGTCTTTGGCAGCCATTACCGGTTCCAAAAAATATTTGGGCAGATATTTCAATGGACTTCATCGAGGGTTTGCCTAAGATAGGGGGAAAATCTGTGTTATTTGTGGTGGTGGATCGCTTATCAAAGTATGCTCATTTCCTTCCTCTTGCACATCCGTACACTGCTATTTCAGTTGCTCAAGTATTTTTCAGCCAT
The DNA here is from genome assembly GCF_009905375.1 of Apium graveolens. NCBI lineage: Eukaryota > Viridiplantae > Streptophyta > Magnoliopsida > Apiales > Apiaceae > Apium > Apium graveolens. The sequence goes on from NC_133648.1 coordinate 34,116,904, forward strand.
ATTTTTCGTTTACATGGTCTGCCTGAGTCAATAGTAAGTAACCGGATGTTGTGTTTACTAGTACATTTTGGAAAGAATTGTTTCGCTTGAGTGGTACTCGATTATCTTTCTCTTCAGCCTACCATCCTCAGACAGATGGTCAAACAGAGGTAGTTAATCGAACAATTGAGATGTATTTGCGTTGTTTTGTGGGTGATACACCAAGAAAATGGGTAGAATGCCTGCCTTGGGCAGAATATTGCTATAATACATCCTTCCACACAGCTCTCCGTACCACTCCCTTCCAACTAGTTTATGGCAGGCCACCTCCTCGTTTGCTATCTTATGAACCTGGTTCAATGCGCGTTGACGTCGTGGATCGTTGTTTGCAGGATTGTGATGAAGTTCTGGCTACAACTCGTGCTCATCTACATCAGGCTCAAGACCGTATGAAACGTTTTCATGATGCACGCCATCGAGATTTGTCTTGCAGTCCAGGTCAACTTGTGTGGCTTCACCTGCAACCTTATCGACAACGCTCTGTAGGCAACAAACAGATCATGGCCCAAGTTAGCACCCAAGTTCTACGGCCCTTTCAAGATTTTGAATCGGGTAGGTTCAGTTGCTTATACACTTGAGCTTCCTGTTGATTGCAAACTCCATAATGTTTTCCATGTTTCAGTGCTTAAAGAGTTTAAGGGAGAGAAAATTGCAGAAGAACCCACTTTACCTCCTACTATTGATGGAAAAGTAATTCCCCAACCACTATCTGTCCTTCGTTTTCGTGTCAATAGAGGTGTACCTGAGCTACTAGTAAATTGGGCTGGTCAGTCAGAATCTGATTCTACTTGGGAGAATGCAAATACGTTTAAAGAAGTTTATCCTGAGTTTGAGCTTGAGGACAAGCTTGTTGTCGAGGAGGGGAGTAATGTTGTGGATGCATTCTTTGGTCAAAAGTACCAAAAGAGGAATAAAGGAAAGCAGCAAACTATTGGAGTAATTTCAGAGATATGATCGCATTCTTATTTCTAAAATATTTTCAGGGATTTGTTATGAAGTAAATCTTTATGTCAAATAAGTCATAGCTATGGCTATGTGATTTGGTTGTGTTCTTCAGTCATACGTAGTCAAAGATAGCTCCCTGATTGTGGGAATCACTATTTATGTATTTCCCTTAATTGTGTGTTACCTTATTCGTTCTTTTCCTATATATGGAGAGACGATTGAAAGAAATAAAATCATTGCTCATTCGGTAAACAATTGTGTAAGGAGAGTTGAAGAGTTGTCTTGAGTAAAACTCTTATTCTGAAAGATAGGTTCCTCTAAGAATAGGGGAATCAATCCATCTATTCCTGGTAATAGACCTGTGACGAGATCCATAGCCAGGGACCATGACAATATACCACCCCTGGCATCGCATTTAATTTTCAACCAAAAACCGATTTGTACAAAAACTATATTGATCGACCAAAGAAGGATATTACTTATTTATGAGAAAAGTGAGAACTTTTAACCTGGCTAAAATATAACTCTCCAACTCACCCGTCTACAGTCCTATTACATAACCCTTTCCCTAATACATAAACTTGCCATCCCTAGCATTGTAACCTAGTGGATAACTCTCACCCTTGATAACAACTAACAAGAGGTTGAGGGTTCGATACCCTCACCCTTTGTACTCTTGTAAGTTCTAATGTTAATAAGCACATCACAAATTTTAGACTACATAGCTGCACTCAGTTTTTTAATTACCATCCATGATCCTAAAATATTTTTATTTAGTATCAAAATATCATGAAATATCTAATTAGAATTAACAACAATTTACAAGATATTAATAAAAAGAGAGACGTGCGCATACGTAAGCTTCTAAATTCCAAACGTACCTGAACAGCCAGATTATTCCCAGCATGTTTTCCCCCACTTATGAGGGTAAAGGCAGGTATTGGAAGAATTAAGCTGGTTTTACCAGAGAGATCAGCAATGTGTCTGTAAAGAGGGACCTGACAGCACAGTTACAACGGGTAAGGAAAAGGTCAGGGTGAAATTAAGGGCTATGTAAGATACTTATATTGTCATAGGTCACATAGTGCATGCCTCTTTTTCTGCCGCTCCTGCTTTGCAAGCAGCAATTGACACAGCTAAAATTGCATTTGCTCCAAGATCACCCTGTACAATACATGCAAAATATCTAACCAAATTCTATAAATGTATAGCAGAAAGGTATCAGTCTAAATGATAAGTATTGGCACTTGTAGTTGCAGATTAGCCAAGGCAGTAAATGCATATATAGGACATTTATAACAACATACAAACATTATAGTTAATCATGGTTTTCATGGCAATGTGTGGTCTAGATTCTCCATTAACAGAACAGCAAGTTCATGAACTTGAGTACTAATTCGATCCATTTAAGATTTAATGTGGGTACATTCATGTTTAATTTTACTTGAAATTTTTACATGGCCAAAGATATTACTCTGCAAAGATTTCATTCTGATTAATTGAAAGTTTAGACATCATAAATGTAACTTTTATGATGCTTGTCCACATATTCCTCGTTCCTCAATCCTCATAAAATCGTAGACATAGTGATCTCAAAGTGGACACAATTACTTTGGGTATATCAAGTAATTGTATTTGGATATCCTAAATTTGTCCACAGAACAGATGTAAGTGCATAAGAAGTCACTGAGCTTCAACCTCACATAAACAATTGGTCTTCCCTAAAATAATTGGTTAAAAGTTTAAACTCAATACATGGAAGTAATTACATTAAAAAGGAATTACATCACTCAAAATCCATAGCTGAAAATCTTAAGATACAACAAATTTCATTGAACCATAAAATTTAATCAAATTGAGGACATTGCATACAGCATTTTCATATAAATGTGTGTTTTAGATTAATTTACTAGCATAGTATATACATCGAAAAGCTTCCAGGTTCAGTAAATCATATTAATAGATGGAAACCAACCTTCTTTTCTGTCTTATCCAAGTCAATCATGGCTTGGTCAATTTGGGACTGAAGGGTTGGATCCATACCAATCAAAGCCTCAGATATCCTCTCATTGATATTCTTTACTGCTTTAGTCACCCCATTTCCAAGATAGGTTGCCTTGTCAAGATCACGTAATTCAATAGCTTCATACCTGGATTGAACAAAAACATTAAGCACACTTCAAAAGCTAGAAGCCTGAAGATCTTAAGACCTAATCTTCATCGCAAGGAAAAACAACATATAGGATATTTAATCAAACTGTATACAATTACATCTACAGATGTATGTTGCTAAATGCCATAAATGGACATTACGATTCTACTTACTACCAAAAGAACAATATTCGGTTCTAATTTAACATCTGCAGAATCCAATTAAACAATGGACTCGACCACAAACAGCTCTTAATCACAAAAAAATGAAGCAGGTGTTAAGTAACCAACCAGTCGCTCTAAAACCTTGAGGTGTTAGAGAAAGACCATATCCGGGATCTTATATTAGTATTCTAACAGCAAGCTCCCATGGAAAGAAACTAACACACTACCTATGCAATTTACAAGGGAACCCTATTTCACTTGGTAATAATTATCTCCACATTACACCAATAATAAAAGAATCAAAAACAGACCTTACGGATTAATCAACCACAAAATAACATCATAACGAAATACAAGTGAATCTTAATTCATAACACGCCAGCTGCATTTTAGGTCAAATGATAACTTAATCTGTATTTTTATGTTCGCCAAACAAAACACGAAGATAAAACTAAGTTTTTATTCAAGACGCGGCAGCTGCATTTTAGGTCAAACTATGACTTAATTTGTGCACATACGTTCGCCAAACAAAACACGAATCATACAATTTAACTTAAATCAGCTCGAAACAATAAAGCACAAAAAACCAAAAATGAAACATAAGAAACATACATTCCGGAAGAAACACCACTAGGAGTGGAAGCTCGAAAAACGCCTTTATTAGTATGCAAATCAACTTCAACAGTAGGAATCCCTCTACTATCCAAAATCTGTCTCGCAATCACTTTCGTAATCACTGAAGGAACTGATTTTCTCATATGATTAGACTGCAATTCATATACACACGCAATAACCAATAATAATCAATAATGATAATAATAAAGTAAAATAAATATGTAAAAAATAAAAGCAAAAATAGAAAATTATATACTGACGATGAAGAGAACGGGATCGGCGGATTTAGCCCTAACGGCGGCATTAACGGCGTCTTCGATTTTGCGAGAGAGCGAGTGTTTGTCCAAGTATTCTTGCACCAACATTTTTTTCTCGGGATCTGTGTGTGCATCTAACTGTGTGTAATTGTCAAATTATTTGTAGAAGAGATCCAAAGGGCAGTGCTATAGAAATCTATAGCAATTATAATAGATTTGCGAGTGCAGTGAGTTGATAAAAGTGAAATCAATTGTTAATTGTTACTCCTAGGTCCCACGGGATTATTTATGTTATTTTTCGGTACGTTTTTTTAATTCTCGTTTAAAGTATAACTTCATAATAATTTTTTTAATTTTCTTTTTCTGAATACAAATTTTGTGTTTAAACTTTTATTAGAAAAAATTGAAAAAACATTATTATATTATACTTTATAGAAGTCTTGAAATGTGTGTTGAATAGTAACGTAAAAATCTCGGTGGGACGAAGGGAGTAATTAATACAGAAAGATTTCTACCAACTCTCAACAATATTATTTATTCTAAAAGGGTTCGATATTATGATATTGTATAATTTAAATTATATATAATTGTCTTTTTTTCATTCATGATTTACAAATGTTTTTTTGGCAATTATTAAATTTAAGTTTAGAGTATTCGTATAATTAACTTTTTAATTATATCCTCATCCATTTTGTTCATTATTGAAATTGAAAAATTCATATTACTCCGTCAATCCCATTGGGTTCTCCCATCGGGGAGGGGAAATTTGGTACACATTTTAATATTCCTCTAAATTATGGTTAAATAATTTATTTTAATTTTTTAAAATAAAAATTTAATGTTTAAAATTTAATAAAAAATAAATTAAAAATAAATTGTGAAATGTGTGTCAAGTAGTATGATTGTTTAATGTTTGATTTACTTGGATGATCACATGAACATAAATCTTGTTTTTCTTTTCATTACCATCAAGCTTAATTGTACTAAAATAAAATCAGTTTAATTAAGTTATTAAACTTTTTATTCATTAAATTTCAAAAAACATAATAATAAACTTTCTATTTTAATTTTTTATATTAAAATTATAATTCTTTTTATGCATAATTTATTGGAATGAATATCTAAGTTACTAAAATGATATGATTTAAAAACCGCAAGGGTTGTCTCAGTTGGTTAAATAGGGGATAACTATCCTCTTGGTCATAGGTTCGAATTTCACGGGAGGAGAATTTATTATTATGGCTCCCGAGCCTAGAGCCTGTCGCTTAAATACGATTTATCTTCGTTCATGTGGTTTGCAGCCTATTGTGTGAGCGGGTTACCTACGATAAAAAAAATTTGCGTTCCACAAACCTTCAATTTGTGCAACCGTTTAATTTAATCATTGTATCCTCTAAATCTGTTTTTTTTAAATTAAATAAAAATAGCTTAGTTCTGCATGTTGTATTTGTATTGGTCCAAGTTGCAGGACTTGCATTCTACAAATTTGGGAAATATTTTTGTTCATGGTAATGACCAAACTCAACTCACTCATCTACTTATTTTGTTAAATGAATGAGTCACTCGTTAAAAGAAGTAATAAAAATCTTTGAGTGATCCTCTTTTTAGTGAACTGAGTGACTTTTATAATTTAGGCCAATTGACCAAAATTTTTAACTCCTATATACAAACAACTAAAACAACTTTCATTGGATTGCACTACTTTATAGCACCGGTTAATCAGCTTCATTAGAGCCCAAGGTCTTGAGCAACGAACCCTTGGCTTGCTTATCTTGCTGAATTTCATACCGGTGGCTGACAAAAATAGAGTAACGACTGTTATTATCACCACATTTAATCACAGTCAACTCCAGAACCCATACATCAAGTAGTAAGTGTCATTAGATACTCACGACAATTATTTTTCGTTTAACCAAAGTCAGCACTGCTCTTCCATCAAAGTCAAATTCTTCATTAACAATTAACTTCATTTTCGGTGGGTACTCAATAACACTCAATACATTACTTTGATGTTTCACTCTGTCTAAAATGCTTCATGTTTATCCATGACTGCAAATGTAACAGGGATTTAAATTTAGAAATTCTTGTTAATTAAGAGGGGCTTGGGTAGTTAGAAAAAATGGGACCAAAAATTTCCGTAGAAAACAACTCGGTGAGTGTAATCTAGAGTGTAGATGCACAATTTATGTGTATCAATAATAGGAATCTAAAATATGAGAGAGTAGATGTTTACCATCTCCTATATATACCGGAAATGGAAAACTTGCATCAAGTTGATCAAAATATAAAAATACAGATAAGTAATCCTTACCTCTTTTTTATTGATTATCGATGCTTTTGACTATTCCAAAATTTTAAAAATGGATAGCAGAATGCAAGATATAAAACCTGTAAGACCAATAAACAAAGGGAGAAAAAAACATGCAAAATCACACACACAAATCTTATAGCATATAGATGATATAGTTGAATATGCATATAAAAATACATAGACATATATAGAAAAATCACATGCTTACCATGTTAGATATATTTGAGATGTCATGTCTAATATGATTCATATTTAGTTTTCAGATCTTAACAAACAGGATATATCAGGACTTACTAAAATCAGGACTTACTGGAAATCAGGACTTAATATCAGAATTTAAGGTCATATCAGAACTTAAGTGCGGGAGGACTTACAGTTAAGGAAGGAAGCTGATTTAAAGTAGAAGATCATGACTTAAACAAAAGAAGATATGCATGGAAAGAGTTAGAAGACTGGAAGACTTGTAGAAGATATCTGATTGATATATTTTAGGAGACAGAATTATATTTCATATCAATTAGAAGTTATCTTGTAAATGTGTACTATATAAACACAGACTTTGGGTTTACACTATATGTGTTATCATTATCGAGAAGATTATAAATTGTAACCTAGCAGCTCTTAGTGATATTTGTTCATCACTGAGAGAGAACAGTTCCATTGTAACAGAGTTTATCTTATTGAATATATCTGTTTACTGTTACTTGTGTTCTAAATCGATTTGATTGTAGTAACACTGTATTTAACCCCCTTCTATAGTGTTGTGTGACCTAACAAGTGGTATCCGAGCTTTTATGCTAACACACATACAGTAAAGATCCAAACAATCATGTCTGAAGAAGCACAAACTCCAACCAAGCCCACCAAAACTGAAGAAACTCAAAAGACTCAAACCCACAGTCGATATGAGACTATTAGGGTTTTCATACTGAGACCTTCTAAGTATCCCATATGGAAAGTGAAGATGGTTATGTTTCTGGAAGCTACAGATCCATAATACCTTGACAGAATTAATGAAGGACCACATAAACCTACCAAGCTCTCCGTTGTAGTTGTTGATCAACCAGCAAAGGCCATACCAAAGGAGAAAGGTGAGTACACAGCTGAAGACATCTCATCTATTGCCAAGGATGCAAGGGTAATGCATTTGCTGCATAGTGCCATTGATAATGTCATGTCAAACAGGGTAATTAATTGCAAAACTGCAAAGGAGATATGGGATGCTTTGGAGATAAGATGCCAGGGAACTGATGCAATCAAGAAGAATAGGAGGACAATACTCACTCAAGAGTATGAGCACTTTGACTCAAAAGCTGATGAGACATTAACTGACTTATATGACAGGTGTGTCAAACTCTTGAATGATCTGTCACTGGTGGACAAGGAATATGATCTTGAAGATTCAAATCTAAAATTTCTTTCAGCTCTTCCTGAAAATTGGGATTTGAAGTCTACTACCATAAGAGACAACTATGATCTTACTGAAACTACTCTTGATGAAATTTATGGTATGCTCAAGACTAATGAACTTGAGATGGATCAAAGGAGCAAGAGGCATGGAAGAAAGTCAAGGACAGTTGCTCTTAAGGTTGATGAGGAATATCCAAAAGTTATTGCCTCAAAGAGGGGCAAAGAAAAGGCTCGCATCATAATGTCTGATTCAGAGTCATCATATTCTGATGATGATGATTCAGAAACTGAAAGCTTATATGAAATGGATGCTGATGAAGAGATGGTGAAATTGTGTGCTCTTATGGTGAAGGGTATCACAAAGATAGCCTACAGGAAATTCAGAAAGGGAAAGAAGTTTTCCAGGAAAGGTGTAAGTTTCGATAAGAAAGGGTTCAGAAAGTCTGAAGGCAAGAGAGGAAAGTTTGACAGAGGAGACAACTCAAATGTCAAATGTTGCAACTGTGGTGAAAGAGGCCACATATCTCCTGACTGCAAGAAAGGAAAAAGTGACAAAGGCAAGGCACTTGTCACAAAGAAGGAAAGCTGGACAGACACTTCAGATTCTGAAGATGAGGTGAACTATGCCTTGATGGCAAATGCTGATAGCAGCCCTAAAACTGCTAAATTGAAGGTACCCCAAACAACTTATACTTTTTATACTGATGATATTATTGAGTTGAGATTATATCTTAAAACCATGTTTATTAGTTATAGAGATCAGACTTTAACATGTGAAAGATTAACATCTAAAAATTCTACTTATAAAAAGAGAAATGATTATTTAGAAAAGGAGTTAGTTGTTCTTCATCAAACTAAGAAAGAAAAAGATGATGCTTTATATGTTAGAGATGAAGTGTTAAAATTGAATGAATCTCTAAAAGCTGACTTATAAAAAGAAAGAGAGATTATCAGAACTTGGACTAACTCTGGCAGATTAACTCAGAATTTATTAAGTAGTGGAAACTGGAAAGAGGGCTTAGGTTATGGAGATGATAAAAGTGAAAAAGGAACTGAACAAATTGAATTGTTGTTAAACAGACTGCTAAGCCTAAGGTAAATCCTGTTAAGTTTGTAGCTAAAACTGTAAATTATGATTCTGAAAAGATGAAAGAGTCTGTGACAGAAGTTAAGGAGAAGTCAACTTCTGACAAATTAGAACAGGATAAACCAGCTGAAGTCAACATAGGCTTAATAACAAAGAAGCAGCTTAAATATAAGCTGAAAGAGATTAGGAATGTCAACAAGGTAAATGAAGCTAGGAAAAATAGGAATGGAAAGGAAGGTGTGAATAAAAGCAATAATTATATGCCTGTTCCCAATGCTCCTAGAAAGAAATGCTATAATTGTGGTAACACTAACCATCTTACTTCTTTTTGCAGGAAGAATAAGAATATAAACTCTTTACCTCCTAGATCAGGATTAAGAGTCAGTCTGTTAGGTTTAAGCCACAAAATCCTTGTTTTCATTGTGGTAGTTTATGGCATTCCATTTATACTTGTAAGGAATATCATAGTATGTACTATGATTATTATCAAATAAAACCTTCTTTGAAGAAAGTTACTTTAATTCCTTCTAGTGTAATATCTGATACAAAGTCTGATATAAGTTCTGATAAACAGCAAGTTAACATAAACTCTAAAATTAAATCCGCTGCAAATTGTAACAAACTTAAAAAAACCAAAGGATCCAAGCAAGTCTGGGTCCTTAAAACTAACCATTAGTGGTCTTTGTGATTGCAGGGCAACAGGAAAAACATCCTAGTTTTGGACAGTGGATGTTCAGGACATATGACTAGAAATAAAGCCCTGCTACCAAACTTTGTGGAGAAAGCTGGCCCAGGAGTTTCTTATGGAGATGACAACATGGGAAAAACTCTGGGATATGGCAATATCAATCTTGGTAATGTCATCATTGAAATAGTAGTTCTTATCTCAAGACTTAAACACAATCTGCTAAGTGTGAGTCAAATCTGTGACAGAGGTTATCATGTGGATTTCTTTGAAGAATACTGTGAAGTTGTAAGCAATTCTACAGGCAAAGTGGTTCTGAAAGGTTACAAGCATGGTAACATTTATGAAGCCAGACTTTCAACAAGTTCTGATGGTTCTGCAATCTGTCTGTTGAGTAGAGTATCAATTGAAGAAAGCTGGAATTGGCACAAAAGACTCTCTCATTTAAATTTCAACAACATAAATGAGCTTGTAAAAAAGATCTTGTGAGAGGACTTCCAAAATTAGTATTTGCTCATGATGGCCTTTGTGATTCATGTCAAAAGGCAAAACAAAGAAAATCTTCTTTCAAGAGCAAACTGAATCTTCAATTCTTGAGCCTTATCACCTACTGCATGTTGATCTATTTGGTCCAGTCAATGTCATGTCTATTGCAAAGAAGAAATATGTTATGGTTATAGTGGATAAGTTCACAAGGTACACTTGGGTGTATTTCTTGCACAAGAAGAATGAAATTGCATCTACTCTAACTGATCATGTCAAACAGCTGGATAAGTTGGTCAAAGATTCTGTTAAAATTATAAGAAGTGATAATGGCACTGAGTTCAAGAATTCAATCATGGAAGAGTTCTGCAAAGAGCATGGAATTAAACTGGAATTTTCTGCACCGGGAACTCCACAACAAAATGGAGTTGTAGAAAGATAGAACATGACTCTCATTGAAGTTGCACGAACTATGCTTGATGAAGCAAAGCTACCAACCTACTTTTGGGCTGAAGCTGTGCAGACTGCTTGTTTTACACAGAATGCAACACTCATAAACAAGCATGGAAAAACACCATATGAGATGGTGAAGAAAAAGAAGCCAAATACTTTCATGTATTTGGTTGTAAGTATTTTGTTCTTAAGACTCATCCTGAACAGCTGTCAAAATTTGATCTAAAAGTCGATGAAGAAATTTTTGTTGGATATCCACTTTCCTCAAAAGCCTTCAGACTCTACAATTTCAGAACAAGGGTTGTCATGGAATCTATCAATGTATCTTTTGATGATAAGAAGATTACTGGACTTGAAGATTTCAATAATCATGATCAGCTGAGATTTGAAAATGAAGATTTAAATTCTGATTCTATAAATTCTGATGACTTAAACTCTGATCATGTAAGTTCTGACGGGTTAAGTTCTGATATCATTGAAACTGTGGTAACAATTCCAAAGGAAAATGCACTTGTCCAGGAGGAGCAAGCTGAAGATCCTACCACAACTCAAGACTCTCAAGAAGCATCAGAACCTGTCACTGGCTCTTCAAGTTCTGATTCATCATGTCTTGATTCATCAAGTTCTGATGAGCCAAATTCTGATAATTCTGGAAACTCTTATTCTTTAAATCCTGAAGTAACCAACTCTGATTCTGAAGTTTCAGAGAGCATAACTACAGGGGAGCATCAGAAAATGTTGATGGAGATAGCATGGATCATGGGGGAGGATCCAGTTCAAGAAATTAACTTCTATCTGCAAGGAAGTGGACCAAATCACATACACCTGACTTAATAATTGGAGATCCTGAAGCAGGTGTCGGAACTAGAACTGCAACATTAAATGAATGTCTCTATCATTCTTTTATATCTCAGACTGAACTAAAGAAAGTGGAAGAAGCTCTTCAAGATGTTGATTGGGTGCAAGTAATGTAGGAAGAGTTAAATGAATTTGAAAGAAATAAAGTCTGGACCCTAGTGCCAAGACCAAAGAACAGATCAGTTGTTGGCACAAAATGGGTATTCAGAAACAAAACTGACAGTAATGGCATAATTACAAGGAACAAAGCAAGGCTGGTTGCTAAAGGCTACTCTCAACATGAGGGTGTTGATTATGATGATGTTGAAATTGATGAACTTCCCAATTTTTCTTAGCTGACAGTGCTAGCAATAGTCTCACAGTTTCCAGCCTTGTGACTGGTGCATATACTTCGTCATAATCGACACCCCTTTTCTGTACATACCCCTTTGCCACAAGACGTGCCTTATGCTTAACGATCTTCCCATCTGCATCTTTCTTGAGTTTGAAGACCCACTTTAAAAATCAAGTCTTTTTCTGGGAATAAAAATCAAGTCTTTTGCAGGCATATTAGTGAATGCTTTCTCTGTCTCTTAAACAATTGATAGGTAGTATTATATAGTATACACCCTACAGATGAAACATTTGCACCAATTGCTAGATTGAAAGCCATAAGAATCTTTTTGGCTTATGCTGCTCACAAAAAGTTTAAAGTCTTTCAAATGGATGTGAAAAGTTCTTTTCTCAATGGAGAATTGGAGGAAGGGGTTTATGTGGAACAACCTCCAGGCTTTGTAGATTCAAAATTTCCAAATCATGTCTACAGGCTTGACACAGCACTTTATGACCTTAAGCAAGCTCCTAGAGCATGGTATGAGACTTTAGCTCAAATCCTTCTCGAAAATGGATTTCACAGAGGTACAATTGATAAAACACTGTTCTATCTCAACCATGGAAAGGACTTACTTTTGGTACAGATATATGTTGATGATATCATATTTGGTTCTACAAATACCAAGCTCTGTGAAAGTTTTGCAAAGCTAATGCAGTCAAGATATCAAATGAGTATGATGGGAGAACTTAGTTATTTTCTGGGACTTCAAGTCAAGCAAAATGAAGAAGGTACTTTTATTTGTCAATCCAAGTACACCAGAAATTTACTCAAGAAATTTAGAATGCAAGATTGTTCAACTGCATCCACTCCCATGGTCACTACAACCAAGTTAGATAAAAATACAGGTACATCAGTAGATATTACTAACTACAGAGGTATGATTGGCTCTTTACTCTATTTAACTGCTAGTAGACCTAATATCATGTATGCTACATGTCTTTGTGCAAGATTTTAGGCTGATCCAAGAGAACCTCATTTAATAGATGTGAAAAGAATTTTCAAGTACCTCTAGGGTACAGCTGATCTAGGATTGTGGTATCCTAGAGAATCAGATTTTAAGCTAATAGGTTACTCAGATGCAGATTTTGCAGGATGCAAAATAGATAGGAAAAGCACAAGTGGAAGTTGCCAATTTCTTGGAGGCATATTAGTTTCTTGGTTTAGCAAGAAACAGAAATCAATTTCAACATCAACTGCAGAAGCATAATATATTGCTACAGGAAGCTTTTGTGCACAGATTCTTTGGATGAAGAATCAATTACTGGATTATGGGTTAGAATTTTCTAAAATACATATTTACTGTGATAATTAAAGTGTTATTTCTATGATAGGTAATCCAGTTCAACACTTAATGACAAAGCACATCAACATAAGGTACCATTTCATAAGGGAACATGTGATGGAAGGTACAGTGGAATTGCAATTTGTTCCAACAGATCAACAACTAGCAGATATCTTCACAAAACCACTATGTGAAGCTACTTTTACAAGACTGGTAAATGAACTTGGAATGGTTTCACGTTCTTTCTCTAAATCTGCTTAGTTTTTGTTCTTATGCATCAGACTTTATGATCAGTGTTTACAGGTTGTCTTATCTTCATGTAATCTGTGCTTAAATTGAAATACATTAAATGCTGATTGTTATCTGATGTGGATCTATATACTCTGATAGTGATTTGAATGTTCTGTGTCTATTCAATCCAATGAGGATACATGTGCTAGATGTTGACCTAGTAGTCTTTAACATACTAGAAATCCCATGTCTGAATTAGTTGTTTATGTGGAAACTCATTAACACAAGCAAATTCTGATTTTGGGCTTAGTCAAATTTACTTTGTGTATCTTATTACTCAGTCACAAACTAGATTCTTGCTTCTTATCTGTCAAATTCTGATGTCAGTAAATCTTAAGGATGAACTAAATGCTGATAAGCCTCACTTATTTGAAGAAAAGAAAAGAAAATTTAAAGTCAGGTACTCCTTTGAGATCTAGAGTAAATATGTGGAAGGGAAGACTCAAGTGCATTGCTGGTATTAAGTTATATGCATTAGAAAAGCAAATAATTTTTTCTTGGTGACTTTTCACATTCTCTGATTACTGGAGAAATACTCTGATAATAGCATAAATTCTGATAAGCAGTTGTGACTCACTTATACTGAGAAGCCACTGTAAAAAGGAATTTCAAAAGATGCATAAAATGAGCACAAACAGTTGAGGCGGACTCATGCACAAATTTATTCTATAGTAGACTTCATTATTAATGACAGTTTTTAAGCACTTTTCTTAGTTATGCCTTATTTCTAAGATGTACTGAAATTTATCAGACTTTAATCTTTATCTGATATTTTGCTAATGCACACACTCTCACTCCATATGAATGATGAAAATTACTGTGGTGATCAAGTTGTTTCAAATAAACAGTTAAGTGTCATATGCATAAATTCTGAGGACAAGTTCTGATGGAAGTTCTGATGATTAAACTCTGAAGAAACAAGTCAGTATTTGTATGAAGAATCACAGATACAAACATTCACTTTTTGAGTACAGAAGCCATATTTTGATAACTGTTAAAATCTGATAATAGTCAAGTTCTGATATTAAATCCTGATGGAAACTCCGATGCTTACGTGGCATTATTCTTTACTTGACTTATTTGTGGTAAATACTAAAACGGTCATAATTAATCAGAATATAATTAGGTGAGATAAAAACAATCATAATCATTTGGGTTAGTGGTAAACGTGTTTGTCTTGAAAAACTGCATGTGCATAGTAATTGTTACTTATTTCTCGTGCCCATTAACTCCTGCTTTAACTTTTTACTGACTGTTATTATTACACATCGGTCTAGGGAGATGAGGCATCATTAACTCTACACTTAATCATTAATCAGTCCTCTAGTCCCTTGGTATTTCATTGGCTATTTAACAACCATTTCATCACAGACGAATCATCTTCTATTCACACACAAAATCATTCTCTCTCTTTTAATTCTCACCATTTTCATTCTTCATAAAAATGGTTATTGTAAACATGTTTATGAACTATGAAAACTTCAATGTCGAGTTCAGTTGTGGTGACTGGGAACAGGAATGACACATAACTGTCATTCCTGATGAGATATGAAACTTGGTTCCACAAGAGGTTCAGACAAATCTCTTGTTCTTTAAGATGGACTGCCAACTCCATCTTGATCGCTTGGAAGAAGAATGGAGAGAGGCTCTTGTTCAACAAGAACAGATCATCCGTCTTGCAGTGCTATTTGTTAGCAGCAGGAGGAACCAATCTTAGACTAGGATTATCTTGTAATCTTTTACATGTAATCAACAAATTTCATAAAATGTACTATTTTGATATTTTAATGAAATTTCTGTTGATTGCAAGATTTAGTCTTTGTTTATCTCATATTATGTGAATGTGAATGTTCTCATTGAAACCTGTTAATCTTTACATCATCTACTTGAATTGTATATCTTGATGAATGTTTTGATTAAAATTGTGGTTACTAATACTTTGTGCTGATTTGACAAACAAATGTTGAATTTGAATCGACATATCCTGAGTTTCACTTGAAAAGGTAGAAGCAATTGAGAAAACTCAAGAGAAGCAACATGCCCAAATCACTGAGGTTCTAACTAATCAAGCTTCTCAACAGGCTCAATTGGATGAGATCCAATCTTCAGTTGAACTTCTTCTCTCACTCCTACTATCAGATGATGCTAAAAAAATGGGAGAAGATAGTTAAGTCCAAATGCTCAAATGATCAATTACTGAAGAAGAAAGATGATGAAGCTGATGACCAGGGAAACCCTAGCAAGGGTAAAGGTCAAGTTCAGGGAAAAGAGCATAACAACAAGGTTTCTTCAAGGAAACTAATTACTGAAGCAAACAAATCTTAGACTCAAAAGAAGACAAGTTCTGAAGCTGCTCAATCTCAAAATCTGATAGCAAGTACTAATACTCAAAATCTGATATCAAGTTCTGATGAGCAAAATCTGACAAAGCATGATGTTCTGATACAAGGTGGAAGTCAAGATTCTCAAAAGTTCATGTAAACTCTGAAGCTCAAGGGGAAGCAGACAACAGTCTACTACAAAGATCCCAAGATTCAGACACTTGATGAGAAAATTGCTTGAAGATTATTTCTGAAGCATAATCCAGGAATGGATTTAGAAAATCTCAAGGAGGAAGAAGCTAAATTTAAAGCTGAAAAGAAAAATCTAAAGCCAAAAGCTTATGTTGCAAAGAAACCTCCAAGTCCTAAGGAAAAAGGAATTGTGATTAAGGAGAAGTCAATTTATGAGGCATCTAAAGCCAAGACAGGATCACAATCTGAGATTGATCCCAAGGATAAAGGGAAAGGGAAAGTTGATGAACCAACCAAGCCACTGAAGATGAAAATTCCTCAAATTCTGATAAAGCCAGTGTGTAAAATGGTTCAAGTTATTGATGATGATCTTGCTGAAGATAAAGATGTTCAAACTCTAAAAAGAAAGAAGATTTTTGAAGAATCAAAGGCAACCTCTGACAAGGTTCAAGTTGTTCAGAGTGAAGAACTGCAAGTTATAACAGAAACAGAAAGTTTTGATAAAGTCATCAAGTCAACCTCTGACAGTGCTCAAGTTGATTTAAACAAAATGGAAGTAGATGATAAAAAGAAATTTCTGTGGAAAAATGTCAAACCATCGGATCCAAAGAAAAACCAATTGTTGTCTACATTCATGACTAATGGGTTAAAAGCTAGAGAACCAAGAGACAGGGCTGGATTAGGTTCTAATGAAGCTAAGATCAAAACAGGAGTTGAAGTTGCTACTAGAGATCTATTTCTATTGACTGACAGACCGCTTGAAGATGTTACACAGAAACATCTTGATAAGGTTATCTCTATTCAAGTGGTACTGGATTCTCATGACAAGCACAATGTCAAGGAAAATCTGATTCTATTTCTTGAAGATAGAAGGACATATCAAATGTCAGAATCAGATGTGTTAAACAAATCACTGAAAGAACTTCAATTCTTTCATTACCTTTTAGAGGTAAAGTCTGATATTACCAGGAGATGGTCAAACTTCATATTGAAGACCATCAGAGATAAAGCAAGAATTTATGGATCAAGAGTTATAGAATTCATTCCTAGTATTGTTGAAAATGATGGAAGTGAAATTCCAATGAAGAAGGATTCTGCTAAGCTTGAAGTGATACTGAAAGGGAAATGTCTATGCTACAATGAAGATTCTTCTCATCCTAGGGTAATAAGACTGAATGATGGTTTAGAAAGAAACCATATCTCTATTTTAAGGACTGCAATCTACCAGATTGGAAGTCAGAATGAAGAGATGAAGCAAGTCAAGACTACACTCTCTCAAGTCCTGAGGATTAAAGAAGAAAAGCTGATATTAAGCTATGTCAAGAATCATCATGGATTCAGATTGACTCAGTGAGATTGGTAAAAGCTACAAGGACTGTAAGTTATAGTTGGTTATCTAGTTAAACTCTTATTGCATTTGTACTTAAATGTTTTTGACATCATCAAATCTATTAACTTGTATACTTTGCATAATTTATAATTTGGGGGAGATTGTTAGATATATTTGAGATTTCATGTCTAATATGATTCATGTTTAGTTTTCAGATCTTAACAAACAGGACATATCAAGACTTACTGAAATCAGGACTTACTGGAAGTCAGAACTTAATATCAGAACTTAAGGTCATATCAGAATTTAAGTGCGGGAGGACTTACAGTTAAGGAAGGAAGCTGATTTATAGTAGAAGATCGTGACTTGAACAAAAGAAGATATGCATGGAAAGAGTTAGAAGACTGGAAGACTTGTAGAAGATATCTGATTGATATATTTTAGGAGACAGAATTATATTCCATATCAATTAACAGTCATCTTGTAACTGTGTACTATATGAACACAGACTTTGGGTTTACACTATATGTGTTATCATTATCGAGAAGATTATACATTGTAACCTAGCAGCTCTTAGTGATATTTGTTCATCACTGAGAGAGAACAGTTCCATTGTAATAGAGTTTATCTTATTGAATATATTTGTTTACTGTTACTTGTGTTCAAAATCGATTTGGTTATAGTAACACTGTATTCAACCCCCTTCCACAGTGTTGTGTGACCTAACATACCATATGCTTACCCTTAGCCATGACAAACAATTCAGGAAACTTGTGAGGCGAGTACATATAGACACCTCCAAAGAATCCATAAGGTCAAGAATTAATGACAAGTATTTATTTGAAAAACAAAAGGTCATCGGTTAGGAATGCAAGGAGTTTTGCATCACAAGCTGAGGAGTGAGGGAAATTAACAAAATAGCTAAAATATGAGAATTTGAGAAAAATTAGTACTGATCATCTGAGAATGCTACGTCATCTCCCCGAGATCCTCCTTTATATAGATATATAGATATATAAGAGAGATTGAGAGAGGGCTAGATAATAAGGAAATAGATCATCTTATCATTTAATATCATAAATAAAGTTCAATTAAGCCTTGTATAGACTAGTAGAATGGATGTTATATGGAAAATGGAGAGTTAAAGGTTGCTAGTAATTAAGATAACCATATGAAACGTTAGAAGTCATTTATTAATACATAATACTCCCCCTAGATCACTCATAAGAACACCATACCTCGTTAAAACCTTACTAGGAAAAATCTTGTGGGAAAAACCCTAGTGAAAGAAAAAGAGAACATGTGTTGCACGTGTAATAATGAGGGTATTATATCCCCCCTCATTTTGACATGACTTTTAATATCAACATAGATCTCGAAGTTTGCTCATTCTAATTTTGTGCACCAATTTCTCGAACGAAGATGTAGGAAGTGATTTTGTAAACAAATCTGCTGGATTTTCACATAAACGAATCTGACAAACATCAATCTTTCCCCTTTGCTGGAGTTCACGGGTGAAGAAGAATTTTGGATCAATGTGCTTCATCTGATCTTCTTTAATGTAGCCTTCACGAGTCTGAATGATACAATCTTCATTGTCTTCATACAAAGTGGTAGAAATTTTTTTGTTGACTGAAAGACCACACGAATCTCGAATATGGTGAACAAGAGACCTTAACCGTACACATTCTCGACTTGTTTCATGAAGTGCTAACAATTCATCATGATTCAAAGAAGTTGATGCAATAGATTACTTTGTAGATCACCAAGATATTGCAGTATCGCCATATGTGAATATATAACGTGTTTATGATCTTCCTTTGTGTGGATCATACTGATATCCTGCATCTGCATAACCAACTAATTCTACTTTTGAATCTTTTAGAATTAATAGTCCCATATCCATTATTCCTCGAAGATATCTAAATATTTGTTTCACACTAGTCTAATATCTTCGAGTTGGAGCAGAACTATGTCTTGCCAAAAGGTTAACTAGAAAATACGATATCATGACGTGTACAATTGGAAAGATACATCAGTGCACCAATGGCACTAAGATATGGTACTTCAGGATCAAGAAGTTTTTCTCCTTTTTCTCTTGGGCGGAATGGATCCTTATTTTTTTCTAATGATCGTACAACCAGGAGTGTACTTACAAGGTATGCCTTATCCATAATAAATCGTTTAAGAATCTTTTCAATATATGAAGACTGGTGGACAAAGATTCATTTAGATAAATGTTCAACTTAAAAATCAAGGCAGAGTTTTGTTTTACCCAAGTCCTTCATTTCAAACTCTCTTTTCAAATATCCAATCATTTCATGTAGTTTGTTAGGTAATTAATTACACACAGAGGGGGGTGAATGTGTTTTTGTGTTTTTGTGCTTTTATTGAAGTATTTATGGTTTGAACAAAGTAAATGTAAATCTTGCAGTGATATATGTTAATACTGAAATTAAACAAGCAATAACAGTGGACACAAATCTTTCAAAACTCACTCAATTTTATATTAAAATTAAGAATGTTTTGCTACAAAATTTCTAGGCTCTTTGTTGATAAAGAGTTTAGCTTCTTCCCGGAGAGTATACAAGATTTCTAGTCTAAATTGTTACATCTAACAAAGGACTAGTGTTAACTTTATATGATGGTTAACTACTGTTTACACAGTGTACAAATAAGAGATGCTATTCACTTTAGTAAACTGTCACTTATCATTTCCATTTTAGGAGAAGTATATCTTTCATTTCCGGCTTAGCATATCTTTGCATACTGTGTTAATCTTGATCTTCCTTTGTCAGTTAATCTTTACCCTTGATCTTGCACACTCTTCAAGCTGCTTTTTGTAGACTTGCCAATCCAACTGGTTGGATTATTTGTTGATTGTTAATCTTGGATATTGAACTGGTCTGCAAATTGTACTTTGATATTTTACCTTGAGATCTCCAGTTAGGCTTATAGAGATCTTGACATCTCGATAAGAATATTGACTTATCGAGATCTCTCATCTTCATATCCTCACTTTGGCTTATCGATATCTCTGAGTTCTCTAGTGACTTATTGACTTGTCGATAACTCAGAGTTCTGTAGTCAAATTTGACTTGTCGATAACTCAGAGTTTTTTAGTGAATTTTGGCTTGTCGATATCTCTGAGTTCTCTAGTGAAATTTGACTTATCGATAACTCAAAGTTCTCTAATGAATGTTGACTTGTCGATAACTCTGAGTTCTCTAGTGAAGAATTGACTTGTCGATATCTCCAATCTTCATGTTTTCAATTTGGCTTGTCGATATCTCTGAGTTCTCTAGTAGTTTTCCTGAGTTCTCTATAAGTCATTCTGGAGTTCTCGAATGACTTCTCTATAATACTAAATCTGTAACTTGTAGAGATCTTGACTTAGAACATTTTTCCCAAAACTGATTTATTCAACTCCAAGCTTCTTCATAATTCTTTCGAGGCATGATCTTCTTGATCTTCTTCCAAATAGAATTCTTAGGCTTGATACTGTATAAAGAAAAAGACTTCAGTCTGCTCCTTTGACTTTTTTACAGACTTTAAATGTTACAAGTACAAAATGCAAACTAAGATTACAATACAACTTACTTAGGATTGTCAATTTGACTTAGTCTTGTTAAAGTACATGCATGTCTTGCACAACAATCTCCCCCAATTTGTGAGAAGCTTTCTTAACACAAATTTATGTCTGTTAACAAGACTAATCCTAAGTTATAATGGAAAATAAGACTAATAAAAAAAATGACACAATTACAACAATTTTACATTAGATGATTTTGATTTTGAGTATTTATAAACATCAGACAAAGATTGGAACTTCTGATTCTGCTCTAATGAGGTCTTTTAAATATACAAGAATTTCAAGTTCCTCTATGATTGGAGTCCCTGTTAGATCTTCTATCAGTTTGAGTCTGTCTTGCTTTGGATAACCATTTAACATTTCAATTCTGAATCTTGAAAATGAGCCAGCGTTTATATTTAGAAATCTTTCATCTTTGGAGATTATGCGTGTAACGACCGAGGAATTACGCTTGTATTATATTATAATAATGATAAATTATGTGTATTATTATGTGGTTAAATGTGTTAAGTCGTTAAACCCTAACTGCTATGTGATATGTGTTGGCTGTTTTGATCCAAACGTGTTTTGGATATTTATTGAGCATTTTATCATCAGTTATATATATATTATATCAAAACCTGTACAGCTCAAAACTATGTTTTAAAAGCTCGTATTTCAAACAAAATCATTGGCCCTATTTTGCCAAGAATGCCCTATCCCATATCGCTATTCTGAACCCCTAAACGTTTTACAAATTTACCTTTTTCGCGAAAAAACGACTTTTCCGGACCCCTTCGGGTACCAAAAGCCCCACAAAAATCACATTTTTATTTTTATATGATCATGAAATTATCATATATCATTTTTTCTTTGCATTTTTGTAATATTCACAATTTTTGGGAATTTTTGACATTAATTTTGTATTTATTGGATATTTAAAAATTCATTATTAATACCCAAAAATTATAAAAATTGGGGCCAAATATTTTTATTAGAGGTATAATTAGACCCTTAATTTTATTTAGGGGTATTATTTTCATTAGTATAAATACCTGTTTTATTATTAATTATTCATTAATTAATTGTTAAAAAAAAATCAGAAAATAAAAATTAGAAAGTGTGGGTGAAGTTTGTGTTCTTGAAGAAGGGAGAAGATCAAACTGTGATTTTGGGAGATTTACTAATCCACTGAAAACGCTCGAGTAACCAATACAATCCTTGTGAAGAGACGAATCTATTGATACTAATATCAACAACTGAGGTTTGTTTAATCTCAAAATCGATTTTTATGTTCTTGGCATGAATTTCGGTTTTTGATTTTGAAGAATCATTTGATGTTTGGATTCTGTAGTTAGTTTCGTTGTAGTCTTAGGAGTAATTAGGTATTTTTATTATGATTTTACAACCCCTGAATCGATATGTCGAGTTCTTGAGTTTAACTATTTTTGATTTTGTTTTTTTTAGATTTATATATGTTTTTGCTCGCGATTGATGTTAGAAAGTAATTATAGAACTCTGTAGCTTTAATTTGACACCGGAATCACGTTGTTTGGTTTTGTATTCGTCAAAAACGATTTCCCCGGCCATGGAGTTGAAGGTCGCCGATTTTGGATCGGTTTTCGCCGGGAAAGATGAGACAGGCGACGGGGAAGGAGGAGAATGGCAGGGATGAATGGCTGGGATGGTGAGGAATTGATTTGCAGCAGGAACGAGTCGAACCACACGGTTTTTGGTCAGGAATTGGTATCGCCGGAGTTGGGTTCCGGTGGCCGGAACTTCGCCGTGTTCTGGAAACGTGAAGAACACCGGCGGGTGTTCTTGCCAACCCGGATCCGACCCGGTTGGGTTTTTATTTGACCCGGAGTTGATCCATATAACCCTAACCCTGTTTCTGTTTTCATGTTTCTGGTTTTTTTTATTTTTATTTTATTTTTCTAAAATCAGAAATTAGTTTTAGTAATTCTAAAAAGTAAATAAAAATCAGTTTTAAATTTTGAAAAATATTATAATTAATTTTTAAATTATTTTATTAATTTTGAAATTCGAATTTAATTATTTAATTAATTATTTATCTAATTATTTATTAATTATCTAAGTAATTACTAATTAGGTAATTAATTAATAATTAGGTAATTAATTAATAAATAAGGATTAAATAATATGAATAATAATTCGTTAATTAGTTAAATATTCCGAGTAACTCGTACCTATTCGAGTCGTGATTCGTTAAGTTAGAATTATTATTCGAGCAATAATTTATTCGAAGAATATCGTACTAATTATTCGTATCGAATAATTAAATATCGATAATTAATTAACGAATTGTATAAGTTATAATAATAATAATAACAGTTCGATAGTTATTCGAGAATTCGCGAGTAGCTCGTATTTATACGAGTAATTAATCATTGAGTTAGATTATAATTCGAGTAATTAGTATTTATTCGATAAATAGCGTATCAGTTAGTTGTATCGATTTTTATTTATAAATAATCGATCTGATCGAGTAAGTATTATTAATTTGTAAATAATTGTAATAAATAGTAATTAATCCTAATAATTAGGGATTAATTATTTTAAAATACAATAATTATTAGTTAATTATTTAAAAATGTAATTAAGGATTATTTAATTATAATTAATTATTAATTAATTAAATCTTGTTTAATTCATAATAATTCAACCGTTAATCCGATTTGAGCGAAACGAAGACCCCTAGACTCAGAAAAATGAAACGAATCCAATAAAAATAATTGTGAGTTATAATTTCCTCCAAAAGAGAATGTTTTGGTGATAATTAATAGTTCGTAGGCCCTAATAGGGGTATAATTTAATCGAATAATCCCGAAAAATTATAATAAAGTCAGATAAGGCTAGTTAATGCAGGTATGAGTCTAGAATCAATTCTAAAAATAATTATAAGTCTAAAAATTGATTATGTGCTTTATGTGCTATGTGCTTTATGTGATTATGTGAACCTATGTGCTATATCAATATATGTGTATATATGCGAATCAGATGGAAACGCATGGGTAGACTGATAAGGTTACGTGATATCAATTCCAGATACACGTATATAGTAAGTTATCTAAACAACTATCTTTCCATGATTGGTTCAGTGTTAGCAAGGCAGAGTAAGCTAGGGACAGAAAGCGGTGAGTTGAATCAGGTTAAGTACGCGCGAGGCAAGTTTTTTTCCCCTATTCTAAATTCAGAATAGTGAATTATATTCCATTTTACATATCAATTACACTTTGATAATTCTTATTCATATGCACTGATACATATCTATTGATTCTTGTTTCTATTTCATTTCGATTCTTGATTTCTCCCAATTTATTGAATCCTCTATTCATATTCCAATATTTTTACCCTTATTACATATATTATGATATATCCTGATGTTGGGATACATCAAAAGCATTCTGATTGTTCCGGATGCTAAACTTCGGACTGGTTGGTTACGATACAGGCTGGGTTTTACTCAGACCTTTAATTAATAGGCCATAGCTGCCTGAGTACTCCTTATGTTGGTTGGATCTATACAGTTGGGTATAGATTCGTATTGTATCCTGACTGATCAGCAGGTTATAGTGCATATGTTGGTTCTTGTTTCCAGTCTTGTTCATTTGGCACTCGCCAGTATTGGCAAATTATTAGTCTATACAGACTCAGATGGTTGATCAAACCAGCAGCTTATTGGTTCACTTATTTCTTTCTCTTTATACTATCTATATTGTTGCAGGCTTGTTGAGCAATTTTGGCTCATCCTCTTTTATTGTTATTCCTATTGTCTTACAGTTAAGGTAGAGAATGAAACCCATCAGAACCCGCGTAGTCAAGAAGCGAGTCAAGCAGCGGGACCCTCTTATGCCAAGGGTGTTCATCCCTATCCCTGAAAAGAGCTTTGAGTTATCAGATCAGGTGTAACAGGATAAGTACTATTATGGTTTGAATAAAAGTTGTGTGGTGAGCATGTAGATAGAATAAAGTTTTGTAATAAAGAGAGTTCTTGAGACGGATTGTTTTTTATTTGGTTTGTAATAAAGTTAGTATGTGATTCTTGTTTTCAAATCTTAACCTTAAAAGATCCTGAGTAGTAGTAGTTCGGGGTAACTATTTCAATTATATTCCGCTTGTGCGAGATTAGTGAGTAGTTATTATTAGTAATGCCCCAAATCTATACCCCGGATTTGGAGGGTGTTACAGTTGGCATCAGAGCTTAGGTTTGACCTTTGAAAACAAGAACGCTAGGGCTAAGATAAGATAGGAAAAATGAGATAGGATGAGAGTAAAGAATGTTAGGATTGTTTGTCTATGTGATTAGAAGTTATGAGTTTAGGATTGTGATTTGATTGTTTTTGTGTTATTATTTTTATGTATATTAGATGGCTTCTTTATCATCATCTACGGAGAGGACCGAGACAGATCCAGGGGATGCACCGGTAGTAGCCCCAGTGTCAGAGCAGATCTTACCTCCATTGCCACCTGAGCCAGCACCAGAGATACCACTTCCCCCAGAGGTACCAGGTTTTGTAGATTATTTTCCATATTTTGAGCCAGAGATACCAGATTTTCCACCACTAGAGTTCCCGATGTTCGATATTCCTGACATATTGATCTTCCGCAGTGGGAGGATTTAGAGCCTCAGATTCCTATGCCACCAATCGAGATTCCAGAGCTGCCACATATGGAGCTAGAGGCAGAGCCGCCAGTGTATGCGCCGATGGAGCAGCCTGTCTTATTTCCTGCCCCATTAGCCATTTATGCACCTGTTCCAGGAGTTTATCAGTTTCCTCAGCCAGAGTTTATGGATGATATTGTGGTAGATGGACCATTACCTTCTCGAGGTTCCAGCACTGATCTTCGGGAGCATCATACCGTGACTTACCAGCGCTTTCAGGCAGAGAGGGAGGAGAGAATTAGATGGCAGAACCAGTGTAGGGAGATCCTTGGGTTGTATGAGACACAGACGGATGGTCCTGTCAGAGCATTATGACCGGATTATATACTGAGAGAGAGGCTACATCATATTCACCGGGTTAGTTCGCAGCAGCTTACTGAGTTGAGACAACAGGATTTTAGTGCGGAGACTGCATATCGCAGAGCATTGGGACTTACTGAGGCAGTGCTAGAGGCATTGCAGGAGGAGTTGAGCCACGTACCACCAGGATTTTGAGACCAGTAGATCAATGAGTGTGGTATTATGTATATTTTGTAGATAGAGGCAGCATAGTATTGTATGACTAGTGTGTATGAGTGTAGTTACTGACTTTGACCGATAGTAGTAGTAGCAGTATGACTGTTATATCATAGGTTTTTGTATCAAGCACTGACACCTGTAGCTGGTGTTCTACATATATATATACGAGATGATCTTTTGCACATTTCTTTATTTTATTTCCAGTTATTTAAGCATTTATATTTATTTCAGTACCATTGTATATTTATAAATGTAGTTTTATTTACGATCATGTTGTATCCTTATGTAAAAAAAAACACATCATACTGTTTTATCTATTCAGTTATTTAATAAGCTGTTTTATTTTCTCAAATCGACTGTTTTAATATATGTTTAATATACTGTTATTAAAGAAGACCATTGTTTATTTACCAGAAAGATGGCACCTAAAAGAAAAACACAACCCGATTCATCGAATGGGAACACCGAGGGCCAAAAAAATAATAAACAGATGGATCAGATGTTTAATCTCATGCAACAGCAAATGTTGATAATGCAACAACAAATGCAGCAGCAACAACAGCAGTTCCAGCAACAGATGTTACAGCAAGCCGCTCATCCAGGACATCAAGTACCACCAGCAGCGCCTACGACCACTTTCAAGCAATTTCAGTCGGTGAAGCCACCGGAATTTATGGGTTCCACGGATCCTACAAAAGCGAGAGCTTGGCTGAAAGAGATGGAAAAGGCTTTTTCGTTGGTAAAGGTTGAGGAAGAGCAGAAGACGGATTTTTCTAGCTATTTCCTGAAAGGCGAAGCTAATTACTTGTGGGAATCGAAGAAAGCCTTGGAAGAAGAAGGTGTGGTGACCTGGGATAGATTCACTGATCTTTTCTTGGAGAAATATTTTCCTCGTTTTATGAAAAACCAGATGGAGATCAAGTTCCTGGAGCTGAAACAAGACAACTTATCGGTTGCGGATTATGAGACCAAGTTTACGGAATTGGCAAGGTTTGTTCCAGAGCAGGTGGATACGGACGAGAAGCGGGCCAAGAGATTTCAGCAAGGACTAAAACCATGGATTCGTAGCAGGGTAGCTGTGTTTGAATTGACAACTTATACGGCTATTGTTCAGAAGGCTATGATTATTGAAGGAGAAAGCGAAGCAGCTCAGAAAGAGAAAGGACCAGGGAATTTTCAGAATCGTTTCAACAAAAGGCCGGGATTTCAAGCTCGAGGAAAAGTAAACTTTAGGAGGCCAGAACAAAACAACCAGAGGATGGGTAATCGACTACCTGCCCCAACTCAGCAAAGGCTTATTCAACCGCCTGTACCTGATTGCAGAACGTGTGGTAGAAAGCATACGGGAATTTGCAACAAGCCAAATGTCACGTGTTTCAAATGCAAGCAAAGGGGACACTATTCTGGAGAATGTCCGATGGGAAAAGCAGAAGTTACTTGTTTTCAATGTGGAAGAAAAGGACATATCGCCAGGGACTGCAGAGGAATTGCAATGGCCGCTAGTATTCCAAGAGTTTTAGCATTACCTCCACCTCCACTACCACAGCAATATCAGCCCAAAGCAAGGACTTTTAACATGTCAATGAAGGAAGCGGTACAGAGTCCGAATGTGGTTGCAGGTACACTTCCTGTAAATTCCGTAAATGCTTTGGTATTGATTGATTCAGGAGCTACTAGATCATTTATCTCTGAAGCTTTTATCTCTAAAATAAATTGTGAGGTACAGTGGTTAGATGAAGTGTTAATCATAAAATTAGCGAATAATGATCAGGTTGCAGTAGATCGAGTATGCCCGAGTTGTGATATTGAGATAGGAAGATGTCATTTTTCAGTTGATTTGATACCTTTTAGGTTAGGGGAGTTTGATGTTATTCTAGGAATGGATTGGCTATCTAGTAATAATGCTCAAATTGATTGTGCGAATAAGAAAGTGAAATTGCAAATTGAAGAAAATGAAACGGTAATATTTAAAGGTGAGAAGCAAAAGCAGAAATTCCTATCAATAATGCAGACGAGAAGATTGCTACGCCAAGGATGTCAAGCTTATTTAGCCTATGTACGTGATGCTAATAAGGGAAATCCAAAGATTGAAGATATTCCATTAGTTTGTGAATTTCTTGATGTTTTTCCAGACGAATTACCAGGACTTCCACCAGATCGAGAAATCGAGTTCACTATTGACTTGACGCCAGAGACCGAACCAATTTCGAAAGCTCCATATCGGATGGCACCTGTTGAAATGAGGGAATTAGCAAAGCAGTTGCAAGAACTTCTCGACAAAGGAATTATAAGGCCAAGTGTATCCCCATGGGGCGCCCCAGTATTGTTCGTGAAAAAGAAGGATGACAGTATGCGACTGTGTATTGATTATCGTGAGCTGAACAAGTTAACTATCAAGAATAAATATCCTTTACCTCGCATCGATGATTTATTTGATCAATTAAAAGGAGCAGCATGGTTTTCGAAAATTGACTTACGATCAGGCTATCATCAGTTAAAGATCAAGGCCGAAGATATTCCAAAGACAGCATTTAGAACGAGGTACGGACACTATGAATTTCTTGTGATGGCTTTTGGATTAACGAATGCACCTGCAGCGTTTATGGATTTGATGAATCGAATATTCAAAAAGTATTTGGATAAGTTTATCATTGTATTTATTGATGACATTTTGATCTACTCAAAGACGGGAGAAGAGCATGCAGCGCATTTAAGAACGACATTGGAGATATTACGAAAGGAGCAGCTTTATGAAAATTTTTCAAAATGTGAATTTTGGTTGAAAGAAGTACAGTTTCTAGGGCATATCATCAACAGAGAAGGCATTCAAGTTGATCCAGCAAAGATTGAAGCTGTGTTGAATTGGGAAAGACCAAATACGCCGACAGAGGTTCGAAGTTTCTTAGGTTTGGCAAGATATTATCGAAGATTTGTCAAAGATTTTGCGAAGATAGCAACACCGTTGACCAAATTAACTCGACAAAGTGAAAAGTTCGAATGGAATAGTAAAAGTGAAGAAAGTTTTCAAGAGTTGAAGAATCGGTTGGTGACTGCACCAGTATTAGTACTGCCAGACGAGCAAGGAAATTTCGTTATTTACAGTGACGCTTCATATCGTGGTTTAGGATGTGTGTTGATGCAACATGGTAACGTCATTGCATATGCGTCGAGACAACTTAAACCTCATGAGCAGAAATATCCTACGCATGATCTGGAATTGGCAGCAATTGTATTTGCATTGAAGCTTTGGAGACATTATCTGTATGGTGAAAAATGCGAAATCTACACGGATCATAAAAGTCTGAAGTATATCTTCACGCAAAAGGAACTGAACATGCGACAACGTCGATGGCTGGAATTGATTAAAGATTATGATGTTACAATCAGTTATCATCCAGGAAAAGCAAATGTTGTAGCAGATGCACTAAGCAGAAAAGAAAGATTGAATCGGTTAACTTCATGTGAAGAATTGGTTAAAGAATTCGACAAATTGGAAATTGAGATTCGTATTCCTCATGAATCTGCAGGAACTATTTACGCTATGACTTTTCAACCAGGGTTGCTAGAAAAGATTCGCCATTGTCAAGATAAAGTGATGAGTCAAGACGACAACTTAACAGGAGAAGAGATTACAACTCAGAAAGATAATGAAGGAATTTTACGTTTTACGTCAAGAATCTGGATCCCTAACGTGGTAGAATTAAAAGAAGAAATTATGCGAGATGCGCACAATTCGAAGTATTCCATTCATCCAGGAAGCACGAAAATGTATCGCGATTTGAAGGAAAACTTTTGGTGGCCGAATATGAAGAAGGAGATAGCAGAATGGGTGAGTAAATGCTACACATGCCAGCGAGTTAAAGCAGAGCATCAACGTCCTAGTGGGTTATTGCAACCATTAGACATTCCAGAATGGAAATGGGAACATCTAGCGATGGATTTCGTAGTGGGACTTCCAAGGACGAAAGCCAATCATGATGCAATTTGGGTTATTATTGATCGATTGACGAAATCAGCACATTTTCTTCCAATTAATGAGAGATTTTCATTGGACAAGCTAGTGCATTTATATCTTAAAGAAATTGTGATGCATCATGGAGTACCAGTATCAATTGTATCAGATCGAGATCCTCGTTACAATTCAAGATTTTGGAGACAATTCCAAGAATGTCTAGGAACGAAGTTGAATATGAGTACAGCCTATCATCCGCAAACTGACGGTCAAAGTGAAAGGACAATTCAAACGATTGAAGACATGTTACGAGTTTGTGCGATCGATTTTGAAGGTAGTTGGGATGAACATTTACCCCTAGTGGAATTTTCTTATAATAACAGCTATCACGCCAGTATTGGAATGCCACCGTATGAAGCATTATATGGAAGGAAATGCAGATCACCAGTGCATTGGGATGAAGTTGGAGAACGCAAGATTTTGGGTCCAGAATTAATTCAGCAGACAAAAGAAAAGATTAAACTCATTCGAAAACGAATCGAGACAGCACAAAACAGGCAAAACAGATATGCAGACCAAGCAAGGAAGTATGTGGACTATCAGGAAGGAGAACGCGTATTGCTCAAAATATCGCCATGGAAAGGATTGACCAGATTTGGCAATAAAGGGAAATTGAAGCCACGATACGTTGGACCATTTGAGATTTTGAAGAAAATTGGGAAGGTTGCGTACGAGTTAGCTCTACCACCCCATATGCAGCACATTCACAACGTATTTCATGTATCTATGCTTAAAAAGTATAATCCTGATACAAGGCATGTAATAGAATATGAACCAGTAGAACTTCAGGCAGATTTGTCATATGTAGAGCAGCCAATAAGAATTTTAGATAGGCAAGAGAGGATATTAAGAAATAAGTCTGTGTCATTAGTGAGAGTTTTATGGAGAAACCCAGTGGTTGAAGAATCAACCTGGGAGCTTGAGAGTGAAATGTTAGAAAGGTATCCTCAATTATTTGTATAATGTGATTCTGAGGACAGAATCTTGTTAAAGGGGGGGAGAATGTAACGACCGAGGAATTACGCTTGTATTATATTATAATAATGATAAATTATGTGTATTATTATGTGGTTAAATGTGTTAAGTCGTTAAACCCTAACTGCTATGTGATATGTGTTGGCTGTTTTGATCCAAACGTGTTTTGGATATTTATTGAGCATTTTATCATCAGTTATATATATATTATATCAAAACCTGTACAGCTCAAAACTATGTTTTAAAAGCTCGTATTTCAAACAAAATCATTGGCCCTATTTTGCCAAGAATGCCCTATCCCATATCGCTATTCTGAACCCCTAAACGTTTTACAAATTTACCTTTTTCGCGAAAAACGACTTTTCCGGACCCCTTCGGGTACCAAAAGCCCCACAAAAATCACATTTTTATTTTTATATGATCATGAAATTATCATATATCATTTTTTCTTTGCATTTTTGTAATATTCACAATTTTTGGGAATTTTTGACATTAATTTTGTATTTATTGGATATTTAAAAATTCATTATTAATACCCAAAAATTATAAAAATTGGGGCCAAATATTTTTATTAGAGGTATAATTAGACCCTTAATTTTATTTAGGGGTATTATTTTCATTAGTATAAATACCTGTTTTATTATTAATTATTCATTAATTAATTGTTAAAAAAAAATCAGAAAATAAAAATTAGAAAGTGTGGGTGAAGTTTGTGTTCTTGAAGAAGGGAGAAGATCAAACTGTGATTTTGGGAGATTTACTAATCCACTGAAAATGCTCGAGTAACCAATACAATCCTTGTGAAGAGACGAATCTATTGATACTAATATCAACAACTGAGGTTTGTTTAATCTCAAAATCGATTTTTATGTTCTTGGCATGAATTTTGGTTTTTGATTTTGAAGAATCATTTGATTGTTTGGATTATGTAGTTAGTTTCGTTGTAGTCTTAGGAGTAATTAGGTATTTTTATTATGATTTTACAACCCCTGAATCGATATGTCGAGTTCTTGAGTTTAACTATTTTTGATTTTGTTTTTTTTTAGATTTATATATGTTTTTGCTCGCGATTGATGTTAGAAAGTAATTGTAGAACTTTGTAGCTTTAATTTGACACCGGAATCACGTTGTTTGGTTTTGTATTCGTCAAAAACGATTTCGCCGGCCATGGAGTTGAAGGTCGCCGATTTTGGATCGGTTTTCGCCGGGAAAGATGAGACAGGCGACGGGGAAGGAGGAGAATGGCAGGGATGAATGGCTGGGATGGTGAGGAATTGATTTGCAGCAGGAACGAGTCGAACCACACGGTTTTTGGTCAGGAATTGGTATCGCCGGAGTTGGGTTCCGGTGGCCGGAACTTCGCCGTGTTCTGGAAACGTGAAGAACACCGGCGGGTGTTCTTGCCAACCCGGATCCGACCCGGTTGGGTTTTTATTTGACCCGGAGTTGATCCATATAACCCTAACCCTGTTTCTGTTTTCATGTTTCTGGTTTTTTTTATTTTTATTTTATTTTTCTAAAATCAGAAATTAGTTTTAGTAATTCTAAAAAGTAAATAAAAATCAGTTTTAAATTTTGAAAAATATTATAATTAATTTTTAAATTATTTTATTAATTTTGAAATTCGAATTTAATTATTTAATTAATTATTTAATTATTTATCTAGTTATTTATTAATTATCTAAGTAATTACTAATTAGGTAATTAATTAATAATTAGGTAATTAATTAATAAATAAGGATTAAATAATATGAATAATAATTCGTTAATTAGTTAAATATTCCGAGTAACTCGTACCTATTCGAGTCGTGATTCGTTAAGTTAGAATTATTATTCGAGCAATAATTTATTCGAAGAATATCGTACTAATTATTCGTATCGAATAATTAAATATCGATAATTAATTAACGAATTGTATAAGTTATAATAATAATAATAACAGTTCGATAGTTATTCGAGAATTCGCGAGTAGCTCGTATTTATACGAGTAATTAATCATTGAGTTAGATTATAATTCGAGTAATTAGTATTTATTCGATAAATAGCGTATCAGTTAGTTGTATCGATTTTTATTTATAAATAATAGATCTGATCGAGTAAGTATTATTAATTTGTAAATAATTGTAATAAATAGTAATTAATCCTAATAATTAGGGATTAATTATTTTAAAATACAATAATTATTAGTTAATTATTTAAAAATGTAATTAAGGATTATTTAATTATAATTAATTATTAATTAATTAAATCTTGTTTAATTCATAATAATTCAACCGTTAATCCGATTTGAGCGAAACGAAGACCCCTAGACTCAGAAAAATGAAACGAATCCAATAAAAATAATTGTGAGTTATAATTTCCTCCAAAAGAGAATGGTTTGGTGATAATTAATAGTTCGTAGGCCCTAATAGGGGTATAATTTAATCGAATAATCCCGAAAAATTATAATAAAGTCAGATAAGGCTAGTTAATGCAGGTATGAGTCTAGAATCAATTCTAAAAATAATTATAAGTCTAAAAATTGATTATGTGCTTTATGTGCTATGTGCTTTATGTGATTATGTGAACCTATGTGCTATATCAATATATGTGTATATATGCGAATCAGATAGAAATGCATGGGTAGACTGATAAGGTTACGTGATATCAATTCCAGATACACGTATATAGTAAGTTATCTAAACAACTATCTTTCCATGATTGGTTCAGTGTTAACAAGGCAGAGTAAGCTAGGGACAGAAGGCGGTGAGTTGAATCAGGTTAAGTACGCGCGAGGCAAGTTTTTTTCCCCTATTCTAAATTCAGAATAGTGAATTATATTCCATTTTACATATCAATTACACTTTGATAATTCTTATTCATATGCACTGATACATATCCATGATTGTTACTGTATAATCAATTCCTTCTACCCTGCAATGTCACGATTAAATACAAGGCATGAAACTTGTGTCAAGCCTATCTTATTTAATCACTTGTTTTCCCATTCACTATGCTTAGTTCTATTTAATGTAAATTAGAAACTTCTTTCTAATTTCATTCACTCTGGCCAGAGACTCCTAAACTAGCATAAGTAGATCAACATTGAACATTCTCTTCCTTCACTGGAAGGGGTAGATCCTTTATTGATTATACACTATCTTCGTGTACAAATTCCTATACCCGGTAGAGCCCTTATAATTATCCCTTGAGACTAAGAACTAAACCAAAGCATAGTTCAGTGTACACAAGATGACTATGATGACCTCAAGTCTAAGGATACTTGTACAACTATCACTATGTGAACAACTGCTGACACGTGAGTGAACTCCATCAGTTGTTCAGCTGTGTGAGTCATGTTCAGTGAACTTATTCTATAATAAGCACCTACATACTAGCTATAGTGTCACCACACAAATGTCTATGAGAACAGACATCCTTCATAATGAAGCAAACATAGTATGTACCGATCTTTGCGGATTATTAATTACCAGTTAGTAATCCTAGGACCAGGAACTATTTAAGTTTAGAGTTATCATCTTTTAGGTCTCATTATTATGATCTCATCACAATCCACAAAAAGCTTTACTCTAAACTGTGGTATATCTTATTTAAACATTTAAATAGATAGAACCCGCAATAAAAACAAAACAAGTCTTTTATTAATATCAATGAAATCAAAACAAATTACATAAAAGTTATTCCTAAATCCTCATACATGATTGGACTTAAGACATATCTCTTTCAATCTCCCACTTGTACTAAAGCCAATCACTCTGGTATCTAATGCCCATCTTCTCTTTATGACGATCAAAGTGACTCTGAGAAAGTGGCTTTGTGAGTGGGTCTGCTACGTTGTTATGTGTGTCAACTCTCTCGACGTTGACATCTCCTCTATTTTCAACTCAGATTCACCACCAAAAACAAGAAAAATGTCTTGAGTCCTTCGCAGGTACTTAAGGATGTTTTTCACTACTTTCCAGTGGTCTTCACCTGGATTGGACTGATATCTGCTCGTCACACTAATTGAATAAGCAACATCAGGCCTTGTACACAATATCGCGTACATGCTAGATCCTATTGCTGAAGCATAAGGAATCTTACTCATACGCTCTCTTTCCTCAGGTGTCTTAGGAGACATTTTTTCCGAAAGGGACACTCCATGGCTCATCGGTATGAGACCTCTTTTGGATTTTTCCATGCTAAACCTTTTAAGCACTTTCTGGATGTATGTACCCTGGGTAAGACCTATCATTCTTCTAGATCTATCTCTATAGATCTTCATACCGAGAATGTAGGATGCTTCTCCCAAGTCCTTCATGGTGAAGTTCTTTGATAGCCATACTTTGACTGATTGTAGCATCGGTATATCATTTCCTATAAGAAGTATGTCATCCACATACAATACAAGAAATGTTACCGCGCTCCCACTAACTTTCTTGTAGACACATGGTTCATCTATATTTTTGATAAAACCAAACTCTTTGATTTATCTCATCAAAACGGGTGTTCCATCTACGAGAAGCTTGCCTTAAACCATATATTGTTCGCAGCAGCTTACACACTAGGTGTTCATTTCCCTTGGAAAGAAAACCCTCTGGTTGTGCCATATACACTTCCTCCTCAAGTTCCCTATTGAGGAAGGCTGTTTTCACGTCCATTTGCCAGATCTCATAGTCGTAGTAAGCAACATTCGCAAGCAAAATCCGAATTGATTTTAACAGGGCTACAGGCGAAAAAGTTTCATCAAAGTCAATCCCTTGCCTTTGTTTGAATCCTTTTGCCACGAGCCTGGCCTTATAGGTCTCCACCTGGCCATCTGCTCCAATCTTTCTTTTGTATACCCACTTGCACCCAATAGGCTTAACACCTTCAGGCGCCTCAATCAGAGTCCATACTTGGTTGGTATACATAGATTCCATTTCGGATTTCATGGCACTATGCTATTTCTCTGAGTCAATACTACTCATAGCCTCATTATAGGTCACAGGGTTGTCATCATCAATGATTGACAACTCATTGTTAATCTCAATGACAAGGTCATAATACCTCTCAGGTTGGCGAGACACTCTCCCTGTCCTACGAATGGGCTGTTCCACAGAAGGTTGTTCAGTCTGAACATGTGTTTCCACTTGATACGTAGTAGTTTGTGCTTCTTGAACTTCATCAAGTTCAATTTTGCTCCCACTATTTCCTTCAAGGATAAACTCCTTTACCAAGAAGGTAGCATGTCTGGAGACAAACACCCGATGATCGGTGTAAAAGTAATACCCCAAAGTCTCTTTAGGATATCCCACAAAATTACATTTTATGGATCGAGATTCCAGCTTATCTGGGTCAACTTTCTTGACATAAGCTGGACATCCCCAAATCTTAACGTGTTTAAGACTCGGTGTCCTTTCTTTCCATATCTCATATGGTGTTTGAAGAACAGATTTGGAAGGCACCTTATTCAGTAAATATGTTGAGGTTTCCAATGAATAACCCCATAGGAATACTGGAAGATTCGCATAGCTCATCATGGACCGAACCATGTCTAACAAAGTTTGATTTCTCCTTTCAGATACCCCATTTAACTGTAGAGTATATGGAGGAGTCCACTGGGAGACTATACCATTTTTTTGAGATAATCTAGAAACTCTCCATTCAAGTATTCACCACCTCGATCTGATCGAAGAGTTATAATAATGTGTTTGGTTTGTTTCTCCACTTCATGTTTATATTCTTTGAACTTTTCAAAGGCTTCAGACTTGTGTTTCATCAAATACACATATCCGAATCTAGATCTATCATCTATGAAAGTAATGAAGTACGAAAATCCACCCATGGCTTGCGTAGACATTGGTCCACATACAACTGTGTGTACCAATCCTAGCAAATCTGCAGCCCTCTCTCCATGTCCACTAAATGAAGATTTGGTCATTTTACCCAATAGACAAGACTCACATGTAGGATATGATTCAAAATCAAAGGGGTCAAGTAACCCTTCCTTATGCAGTGTCCGCAGTCTATTTTCACTAATATGACCTAGCCTACAGTGCCATAAATAGGTCAGATTTTCATCATCACGTTTTTTTTATTAGTTTGTTCAATCTGAAGTAAATCATGCTCTACGTCACATACATACAGACCATTATTTAAAATGCCACGTCCAAAAAGAACATTATCTATAAGGATAGAACATTCATTATTCTTAATAATAAATGAAAAACCATCCACATCCAACATATGAATAGAAACAATATTCCTCACAATAGAGGGAACGTAATAACAATTATTCAAAATAATAGTCTTGCCCGTAGGCATATGTAAACTAAATGATCCTACAGATATGGCCGCAACCCTTGCTCAGTTGCCCATACGTAGAATCACCTCATCTTTTTCAAGAGTCCTACTTCCCTTTAGTCCTTGCAACGAATTGCAAATATGAGAACCACAGGCGGTATCTAATACCCAAGTAGAAATTTGACCTAGTGACATATTAACTTCGATCATGAACATGCCTGAATCAGAATAAACTAGTGGGAGACGCTTATAAATAAAGACCCGATTCATATAGTGTTTTGAAATGAAATTGAATATTTGCTAAGTGTTGTTATGTGTTTATCATTTACAGATTTACTATATTCGTCATGTCTTCTGCACTATCACTCCGGAGCATACTAGATGCTCACAAGTTGACTGGTCCTAATTTAGCTGTTTATTTTCACTGTAACAAGTTGGGGCACTGGAAGAGGAACTGCAAGGTTTACCTTGCAGAATTGGTAAACATAGGCATATATCTCATATATAAAATTAAATAAACAAGTAAATGTAAAGTGCAATAAAATAAATGTGTTTGGTTATGGCCCCATCCTATGTGATCTTTATCAAGCTCATGATAAAGATCAAGGTCAATCTAATATGGTGATGGAAATAAATACAACTACTTATTACATAAGTCTTCTTCTTTGTTTAGACTTCTTGTATGCCTCGTCTTCTTCTTTGTATCACCTCCATTGGATAGCCTTCTTGAGTCTTCAATTACATTATATGATTGAAAGTAAAACTAATCTAATGAACTTATAAGAATAACTCGAGTTACATTCGAGATTTATGATTACAAAGATTGACGACATGCAAGTCGTATTTAAAACCAAAACCCAAACCATTACACTAAGGTCGAAAGGCCATAACCATCCACCATGCTCATACAACACATAAAAGCATGTTAAAACACATAATCTGATCTTAACATATCATATTATCCATGATCTAATCATAAAAAGAAAATATGACAAAAATCAGAAAAATCAGAATCAAATCAGAAAAACAAGAATCACTGTTTACGGGCAGTAAACGACGTCAAACGCCTTACAGATGAGTCATTGATAGCTTTAACTATTAGTTTTGTTCAGACGCTCGTTTACCTATGGAATAGGGTATTCGTTTGCGTAAATCGGACACCAGACCCAGATTTCAGCAAATCTGCAGCAGCCAATTCAGAATCCGTATCTAATATGATTCTCATAATTAGAACAAACATAAATAATGTATATATCAGTATATATACAGATTACATAATCATCTCATGATTATACAACTCACATGAATATCATATATTCAAAACCATACATATATAAGCATATTATATCAACATCAAATCATGGCGAATCACGTACATGCTCATATATCGAAAATAGTTAAACACATAAATGAATTAAAAACTTTTCGCAAGTAGCTCTGATGCTATTGAAGGGTTTTTAGCACATAAACGCAGCGAAAATGTAAATTTAAATCTTAAAAAAAACCGAAACCCTCCGCAGGATCCATGCGAAAAATAATATTTAATTCGTAGTTCAGTATGTTTACCTTAAGAAGCTTTACGTTAATGGAAAGATAGAGGTCTTTAATGGCGATCCAAAAATGATGAACGGAGATCCTTAGCAGCTGCTCCTCAAGTGTGAAGCACTCCACCGGTATCCACCAAGAAAATGATGTAATAAAGGAGGAGGATATGGAGAGAATTAGGGTTTTGTAAATCTTTTTTGGTTTAGGCAAAAATAGGGTCTATAATAGTATATTTATAGGCAAAATTTTCAGCTGAAAATTTTCCCATAAAATATTATTATTATTAACCCTTTATTATTCTCACTAATAATTAAAACACCTTTTAATTATTAATCCTTTTTCTAAACACTTTAGAAATAATTCTCTCACTTGATTTAATTTCCAAAAATTAAATTCTTAATTAATAATATTAAGAACTTTTTATTAATTAATTTATAATCAATTAAATCTCATTTAATCAATTATTAAATTTGTCAATTAATTATTTATTTCATAAATAAATAATTATCAGCCATTATTAATTAATTTCTCCACCATTAAATCACTCTCTTTTATGGTGTGACCCTGTAGGTTCAATATTAAGCCAGTAGTAGAAATAAATAATAATAAAACTATTTTATCATTATTTATATAAATTCTTTAATTCATTAAATATGATTAATTAATTAATCATATTTATTCTACATCGTGAGGGATACTTCTCAGCATATCGCGACTATCCGGATAATACGAATTCACTGCTTAGAATACCAGGAACCTATTCAGTGAGTAGTTACCGTACAATCAATTCCTTCACCCTGC
Organism: Apium graveolens; assembly: GCF_009905375.1. Taxonomy (NCBI): domain Eukaryota; kingdom Viridiplantae; phylum Streptophyta; class Magnoliopsida; order Apiales; family Apiaceae; genus Apium; species Apium graveolens. The sequence goes on from NC_133648.1 coordinate 34,156,526, forward strand.
AATGTCACGATTTAATACAAGGCATGGGACTTGTGTCAAGCCTATCTTATTTAATCACTTGTTTTCCCATTCACTATGCTTAGTTCTATTTAATGTAAATTAGAAACCCCTTTCTAATTTCATTCACTCTGGCCAGAGATTCCTAAACTAGTATAAGTGGATCAATATTGAACATTCTCTTCCTTCACTGGAAGGGGTAGATCCTTTATTGATCATACACTATCTTCGTGTACAAATTCCTATACCCAGTAGAGCCCTTATAATTGTCCCTTGAGACTAAGAACTAAACCAAAGCATAGCTCAGTGTACACAAGATGACTATGATGACCTCAAGTCTAAGGATACTTATACAACTATCACTATATGAACAACTGCTGACACGTGAGTGAACTCCATCAGTTGTTCAGCTGTGTGAGTCATATTCAATGAACTTATTCTATAATAAGCACCTACATACTAGCTATAGTGTCACCACACAAATGTCTATAAGAACAGACATCCTTCATAATGAAGCAAGCATAGTATGTACCAATCTTTGCGGATTATTAATTACCAGTTAGTAATTCTACGACCAGGAACTATTTAAGTTTAGAGTTATCATCTTTTAGGTCTCATTATTATGATCTCATCACAATCCATAAAAAGCTTTACTCTAAACTGTGGTATATCTTATTTAAACATTTAACTAGATAGAGCTCGCAATAAAAACAAAAAAAGTCTTTTATTAATATCAATGAAATTAAAACATATTATATAAAAGTTATTCCTAAATCCTCATACATGATTGGACTTAGGACATATCTCTTTCATTGTTGGCAGGCATGAGAAGGGGAGTATGAATTTCAGGCCTCACAGCTTCAGGAAGTGCAGGCAATGGAATATTAAGTTTACCCATGATGGCTCCCAAAACAACTGAATTTTTCATTTGTAAGTGCTTGTGGGAGTCCACCAAGGTTTGAATGTTAGCCTGTTGACTCTTCACTAGAGTGGTAAGAGCTTGCACCTGAGCTGTGAGATTGTCATTAGAGGTTTGCAGAGTGGAGACTTGCCTTTGAAGGTCTTGAACTTGAAGATTGGTTGATGTTGAGACATGTGGATGTAAGCTTGAGGAAGTAAAGGGTCCAAAAGTGTCTTGGACAACTTGCTTAATACCTTCCATAAGCAGTGCAGAAGGCTCATATCTTGATTGATGAAGCTGGTCCAGCTTGATCTTGACATCATTTGAATGAGTGATTTGCTGTTGGAGCACTGTATGAAGAGAGATGAAGGATTGTTTGAGATTTTTGACTTCATTTTCAATGGGAGTAAGATCCATCCTTGACATTTGATCAGCAAAATGCTTGAACTTGTAGGTGATCCGTACTTGAGATGGTATAATCTTATCCATCTTCTCATTTATCAGCTTTCTAATCCTGTCTTCATGACCAGTCAGTTTGACTTCAAGAGCTTTACCAAAAAGGTGAAAAGCTTTGAGCTGAGCTTTATAAACTTCTGTAACTGTATCATATACATCTTGTGGAGTCAAGGCCTTGGCATTGCTTCCTAGAATGATGATATATTCTTTCCTAAACCTGGCCAAGACTTGATCCATCTCCAATACAAAGTCCTCAGACAACCATGTATTTACATTACCATCTTGTTCTGCATCATTGACAATTTTCTCCTTTTGTTTCTCAACTTCTTCATTGTATGTAAGCATGATAGCTTGATAGTCTTGATTGCTCATGTTTGAAGTGAGTAGATGCTGTGAGATGTTTGCTTGCAGCCATTGTGAGAGGAGATGTGGTTGTTAAGGTTGTGAGTTTGAAGGTAGGTGTGAGGGAGTAGAACCACCTGTGACTGAAGTCATAATTTTACTCACAGATTGCTATGTGTTTATGATAGTGTGTTGTCCTCCACTTGTAGTGGGAACCTCCAATTGAATTGGAGGGGATTTGACATGGTTACTGTCATGTACACCAGCCTCAGACCCTTGTGCTTCTTGCAAAGCACTGTCACTTGAATGTGATAAACTTGCCTCCCCCATAGCAGGATCATTGGCAATTGTACTCCTATCATCAACTGCCAAAGCAATTTCTTCTAGGGTTTTGAGGGGAGTTGTTTCTACAAGAGGAACCTCTAATTGAATTTGAGAGGATTTAGATAGCTCCCCCTCAGGAGTACTACCGTCAAACCTAACAGTCTGTGAAGACTGATTTGCATATGAAGGTGCATTTAGTATCTCCATGGGGTCTTCAGTAAAAACTGATGATTCCCCCATGGTTTTCTTGGTGTCATCAAGATCTACCCCAGCTTGTAGCCTCTCATCATCTGATTGTAGTGTCTGGGTGGTGAGCAAGGTTTCTTGAACCAAGTCACTTGATTTAGCTTGCACTTGAGAATTAGATTCAAGTGTTGTAGATGGAGAAGAAATTTGTGAGATTAGAAGTTGTTGTTCAGAGGTGAGTGTTGGCAGCTCCCCCTGAATGGACGAGGGAGCTTCAATAGATGTGCCCTCACTGTGTGTGCCATCCTTATTTCTTCTATAATACACTTGGATTTGATCAAGTACAGGTTGTGTAAACTCTATACATGATGCATTGGGGTGAATGCTCTTTTCAATATACACACCCTGTTGAGAGTATGTATCTAGAGTCTGTTTAATCCCCATTTTTACAACTGCATCCTTTTGGGAGGATACAGAGGTGGCTTGAGTGGTCAGCTCAGATTTCTTATTCTTCTTTGATCTTTTGACCAAGGGTGACTTAGTTTATGGTTGATCCTCACCATTCTCATTCATAACTGTTAAGGTTACCTCATTTCTCTTCCTTTTACTCACTTCATCCTTTTGAGAAGATGAGATGGTTGGTTTCCTAGCTACTAATGGTTTTGAAGGAACATGCTCAACATGGGTAGGTTCCTGTGGGTGTGCCTGTGTTTGTGCTTCAACAGGCTCATGAACCATTATTGCACTAAGTTGACTTGCACTAGTTCTCATGTCTAGCATAGAATAAGGGTAAGTCTTAAATCTTTCAATCATGAAAGGTGTTAACTTAAGACTTACTGGAACCTTATTCTTAGTAAGAAGTGATCCAAATAGAATTTTAGATACTTGCTTACAGTTGCCAATTAGTGACCTATTTACTCCTTCTAGCATATGTATGTCATTAACTTTATAGTTTAAAGCTGACATAATAAATCTAGGTAGAAAAATTTCCTTACCTCTTGATTCTAATGGCATTGTTAGCTTGGAGCTCAATTCATCCAGTATGTAGTGTCCTATATTGATCTGTTTGTTGGTGTCCATTGAGTAGATCGGCTTCTGGACAACACTTGATATGTTGTCAAACCCTGACTTCCTGCAGGTGAATGCCCTTATTAATGATTCAAAAATAAAGGACCATTCCCTCCTTAGATATTTCTTGTTCATGCTGGCCAGGTTCATCTTCTCAGAATAATTGATGAAGTCCATGACTTCATACAGCCCATCCTGAGTTCGAGCCTCCACCAGCTTGTCAGTAGGAATTCCCCGTGCCATATTGACATCATTTTCAGAGATCTCCACATATTGTCCCTTGATTGTGCAGTTTATCACAATTGTTACAGCTTGGTTCTCATGCACAATTATCCTTGTTGTAGTTGTGTTCCAAAAGTCCCCTAACACATCCAAATATAACACAGGATTAACAGTATGAGCACCTACAAAGTAGGTCTCAGATAAGAACTTGACAAAGTATTGGAAAATATCAGACGCTTGGATTGCATCCAGAAATTCAAGGAAGTTGGTCTCCTAGGAGATGAAGGGTACAATATTGTTGACTGCCATTGATATGAGTATAAAGTTTAGTGGGTAGAAGAAATTAGTGAGAAAGGAGTGAAAACGAGAGAGAAATTGGTTTTGGATTGAAAATCTAGGTCACTTGAGATCTCGAAAGTTGTAAGTATGAATAAGTATCGAGATGTCTAGGTATTTATAGTAAAAGCAAATGACTTGTCGAGAACTCAAAAATAGACGTTTGGAATTAGTCTATCGAGAAGTCATTTTAAGAAATGAAAGATATATCGATAAGTCATTTTATTTATTCTTGTAGAAAACTAAAAATAACCTTATCAAGATGTCAAATAAATACCCAATTTATCTAGAGTGGACTGAATTTGATTCCAATTTTTATTTGAATAAATTTAAAGTAAAATCAGAATGGTTTTGCCAAAAGTATTTTACCATAATAATTTATTAAATTAAATTATTTTAGTTCTGAGTTATTTATAAGTCTAAAAAGATACTTGTAGAGAACTTTGTAAATTTACATTACTAGAGAACTCTACAATGACTTATCGATAAGTCATAATAATGCTTATCGAGAAGTCACTCGAGAAGTCAGTAAATTGACTTATCGAGAACTCACTCGAGAAGTTTTAAAATGACTTGTCGATAAGTCAGTTAGACTTATAAGAACTCAGCTTTCTATACACTTTTGATCAGTTTAAGTCTTCCTTGTGTTAATTTTGCATATTAATGATGTAAATTAACAACTAAGCAGTTTACTTAGAATTTGAAAAATTCTAAGTTCAATTTTTTTTTTGAAAAATAAATATGCAGAGATTTCTGAAATATTTATAATTCATATTTCAGTTAATTTCTAATTAAATCAAATTAAATTTGATTTACTAGAAATTAATCTGCTGCAGCACATTAGCTGAGTTCTTTCCTTAGGATGAAGAATTAAGCATTCCAATTTCACCTACAAGTCTAGTGAAAGTTGCTTCATCCAAAGGTTTAGTAAAAATTTCAGTTAATTATTTTTCTATTGGAACAAAAATGGGCTCAATGGTACCATTTGTAGCATGTTCTCTAATAAAATGGTACCTTACATCAACGTGCTTTGTTCTAGAATGATTCACTGGATTAGCTACTATAGATATAGCACTAGTATTGTCATACATTATAGGAATTTTGTGTAACACTAGGCCATAATCCATTAGCTGATTTCTAATCCAAAGTACTTGAGAACAACAACTTCAAAACCTCTGTCTGCAAATTATACTCGTGCAATGCTCTGTAATTTATATAATAAATATATTTTGAGTTCCCTTGCAGTTTACTTAGACAAGAAAGGAAGAAAATAATAAAAATGCTTGTTACTGGAATTGTTACGAAGACACGAGAAATATGACATTGGCAATTGATGATGGAGGAAATAATGTGGGAATGCTTCAAGGATCTGGCATTGGGGCCGGGATCAGTGGCGTTGAAGGAATGTAGGTGCTTAACTAGTAGCTACATATGATTGTCGTTATTGGTCAAATTTCATCTAATTTCTTCTGAGCTCTTAATATATGTATTTACTTATTAGGAAGACATGTCAAGCGATATAGCCATAGCCCCATTTAAATTTTTGGAGCGGTGTATGGGCATTGGTGTTACTCATGGTGCATTGACGTTACAGTGAAGTCTATATTTTGGAGTTGGTTATGAGTTTTGAACAGATAAATACTCCATGGAATAGTTAATTTTGGCTTAGTTTGTAGTTGAATGATAGTTATACTATGTAGTTTATACATGATGAGTGTAGTTGGCCAATTGGATGGATTGGATATTATTGTATTTGAATATATTATTATGTTGTTTTGCTAGTGATTTGGTTAACTTAGGTATGCAGTTTTGTATGTTTTGGTTTAGAAGCCATTTGGTATTTTTGCCATTTGGTATGTTATGGGTGCATATAAAACAATTAGTACATGTCTAATTTTTAGGCATAAACATCAGTTTTTACACACATTCTTAAAAATTGTTGTTAAAATGCTACATAGACATCAGTTCTTAAACAAATCCGTAAAGCACCTGATGTAAATTTCAAACAAATACATCGGCAAATTTTTAAAAACTTATGTCAAAAAAGGAGAAAGTTTAGTACCTTTTACATCGGCTACAAAATGATGAGGCAGGCATATACAGATTACGGTTACTATAAGGAAACAATGTTAAAAATAAATAACACATCGATTTTCCTTCAAAAGCGATGTTAAAGCCAGCTTTGACATCAGTTATATTTTTATAAACGATGTAAATGATGATTTATACTTTGTAAATTAATAGTTAAGGTTCATAATTAGATCATATAAATGCAATTTAGAAAAGATTGTAATGTAGCTTTTGTTTAAAAACAGAGAATATACATCGGATTTGAAGCCGAAACCGATGTTAAAGATGTTCCTAGATATCATTTCATAACCGATGTCATATGGGGGTACCTTTCCCTACACCCGCATAGACATCGGTCGGGAAAACTTTTAACATTGGTTTTTTGACTGATTTCTATTGAAGGTTTTCTAGTAGTATTGGAGAGGATTTAGATAGCTCCCCCTCAGGAGTAATACCCTCAAACCTATAAATTTGTGAAGATTGTTTAGCACATGAAGGTGCTTGAGAGACTACCACAGGATCTTTAGTAAAAACTGATGAAACCCATGTGTTTGTGTTGGTGTCATCAAGGTCTACCCCAGAGTGTAGCCTCTTACCAACTAAATGTGGTTCCTGAGTGGTGAGCATAGTTTCTTGAATCATGTTACTTGATTTTAGCAACACTTGAGAATTAGATTCAAGTGTCTCATTGTATGAAGAAGAAATTTTAGAAATAAGACTTGAGATTTCAGAACTGAGTGTTGGAAGCTCCCCATGAATAGATGATGGAGCTTCAGGAGATCTGCTCTCTATGTGTGTGTCATCCTTATTTCTTCTTTCATACACTTGAATATGGTTAAGTGTTGGTGCAGAATCTTTACAAGGTGCACTAGGGAGAGTGCTCTTTTTAATAGAGATACCCTATTGAGGGGATGCCCCTATAGTCTGTTGTATGCCCTCTTTTGCAACTACATCATTATGGAAAGATGCAGAGGTGGCTTGAGCGGTCAACTCAGTTTTTTTTCCTTCTTTGGTTTCTTGACCAGGGTGGACTCTATTTGAGTTTGATCTTCACCACTATCATCAATTATAGTTAGGGTTGTCTGCTTTCTCTTCTTTTTACTCACTTCACCCTTTTGAGTGGATGAAGTGGTTGGTTTCCTAGCTTCTATTGGTAAAAAAAAGAGGGGTCTCGGTTTGGGAAGGCCCATGTTGGGATTCCTATGTTTTTTCTTCCACATGTACATGAGCCATTACTGTATTAGTTGTAATTGTAGACCTCATGTCAGGCATAGGGTCTCGGTTTGGGAAGGCCCATGTTGGTATTCCTGTGTTTTTTCTTCCACAGGTACATGAGCCATTACTGTACTAGTTGTAATTGTAGACCTCATGTCGGGCATAGGGTAAGGGTAAGTCCTGAATCTCTCCAACATAAATGTAGTGATTCTAAGACTTACAATTACCTTGTTCTTTGTAGTAAGTGTACCAAATAGAATTTCAGACAAATGTTTACAATTGTATATTTGTATTTTATCTATACCATTAAGTAAATGAATGTCTTGAACTTTATGGTTTAAAGTAGACATTATAAACCTAGGAAAGAAAATTTCCTTACCTCTTGAAGACAAAGGCATAGTCAGCCTTGTGCTTAGTTCCTGCAGAATCAACATCCCCATATTGATGTGTCTATTGTGAGCCATGGAGAATACTAACTTTTGGACTACACTTGAAATGTTATCATACCATATCTTTCTGCATGTGAAAGCTCTCACAATGGATTCAAATATGAATGACCATTCCTTCCTCATATTCTTCTTGTTCATACTGGCTAGATTGATCCTTTCACTGTAATTGATAAAGTCCATGAATTCATCCAATTCTTCATGAGTAGGCACCTCCACCAAGTTTTCAGTAGGAATCCCCAAGTCCACATTCACATCATTTTATGGAAAACTCCACCTGTTGGCCTTGAATGGAGCAGTTAATCACCATGGAGATAGCTTAGTTCTCATGCACCACTGTCCTAACCAAAACTGTGTTCCAGAAATACCTAAGAACATTCAAGTACAGTACTGGATTTGCGGTTATAGCACCTGCAAAGTACGTTTCATAAAGAAACTTTACAAAGCTCTTGAAGCTATTAGGAGCTTGGTTTGCATCTGTAAATACAAGATAGTTGGTGCCCTCCTTTGGGATAAAAGGTGTAACTATGTTTGATGCCATTTGAAGTGTTTGAATTTGAGTGGGTAAGAATAATTAGAGAGAAAGAGTTTGAAATGAGAGAAAACGGTTTGGATTTGGAAAAATATGGTCACTTAGAGATCTCGAAGGCGTAAAGAAGTGTATGTAAAAGATATCTGGGTATTTATAGTAAAAGGTAAATGAGTTATCGAGAACTCAAAGACAATCATTTGAAATTTACTTATCTAAAAGTCATATTAAGAGAATAGATACATATCGATATACAATAAATACCCAGTTTGTCCTGAATTGACTGAATTTTTCCAATTTTTAATTTTAATAAATCAAAATAAAATCAGAATGATTTTATCAAAAGTATTTTACTAAATTAATTTATTAAATTAAATTATCTTAGTTCTAAGTTGTTGATAAGTCTAAAATTTATACTTGTAGATAACTTTGTGAATTATCACTTATCGAGATCTCTACAATGACTTATCGAGAAGTCATAATAATGCTTGTCGAGAAGTCCTTCAAGAAATCAGACAAATGACTTATCGAGAACTCAGTTTTCTTTATACTTTTGTTCTTTTTGAATCTGTCTTATGCTAATTTTACATAATAAAGATGTAAATTATCATGTAGACATTTTTCTCAGAATTGAAAAATTCCGAGTTAAGTTTTGAATTTTGAAAAATAAATATACAGAGATTTCTAAAATATTTATAACTCATGTTAGATATATTTGAGATGTCATGTCTAATATGATTTGTGTTTAGTTTTCAGAACTTAACAATAGGACATATCAAGACTTACTGAAATCAGGACTTACTGAAGTCAGAACTTAATATCAGAACTTAAGTGTCAGAAGATACATATCAAAACTTAAGTGCGGGAAGACTTTCAGTTAAGGAATGAAGCTGATTTACAGGAGAAGATCAAGACTAAAACAATAGAAGATATGCATGGAAAGAGTTAGAGGACTATAAGACTTGTAGAAGATATCTGATTGATATATTTTAGGAGACAAAATTATATTCAATATCAATTAGAATATATCTTGTAACTGTGTACTATATAAACACAGCTTAGGGTTTACACTATATGTGTTATCATCATCGATAAGATTATACATTATAACCTAGCAGCTCTTAGTGATATTTGTTCATCACTGAGAGAGAACAACAGTTCATATTGTAACAGAGTTTATTAAATATACTTGATCTTTGTTACATACTTGTGTTGAAATCGATTTGATTGTATAAACACTGTATTCAACCCCCTTCTACAGTGTTGTGTGACCTAACAATTAGTATCAGAGCTTTTCTGTTAACAAACATACAGTAAAGATCCAAACAATCATGTCTGAAGAAACACAAACCCCAACTAAGCCCACCAAAACTCAAGAAACTCAAAACACCCAAACCCGTAGTCGATATGAGACTATTAGGGTTCCCATACTGAGACCTTCTGAGTATCCCATATAGAAAGTGAAGATGGCTATGTTTCTGGAAGCTACAGATCCAGAATACCTTGATAAAATTAATGAAGGACCACATAAGCCAACCAAGCTCTCTGTTGTAGTTGCAGATCAGCCAGCAAATACCATACCAAAAGAGAAAAGTGAGTATACAGCTGAAGCAGAATACCTTGATAGAATTAATGAAGGACCACATAAGCCAACCAAGCTCTCTGTTGTAGTTGCAGATCAGCCAGCAAATACCATACCAAAGGAGAAAAGTGAGTATACAGCTGAAGATATCTCATCCATTGACAAGGTTGCAAAGGTAAGGCATTTGATGCATAGTGCCATTGATAATGTCATGTCAAACAGGGTAATTCATTGTAAGACTGCAAAGGAGATATGGGATGCTTTGGAGACAAGATGCCAGGGAACTGATGCAATCAAAAAGAACAGGAGGACTATACTCACTCAAGAGTATGCGCACTTTGACTCAAAAGCTGATGAGTCATTAACTGATTTATATGACAGGTTTGCCAAACTCTTGAATGATCTGTCACTGGTGGACAAGAAATATGATCTTGAAGATTCAAATCTAAAATTCCTTTTAGCTCTTCCTGAAAATTGGGATTTGAAGTCTACTACCATAAGAGACAACTATGACCTTACTGAAACTACTCTTGATGAAATTTATGGTATGCGCAAGACTCATGAACTTGAGATGGATCAAAGGAGCAAGAGGCATGGAAGAAAGTCAAGGACAGTTGCTCTTAAAGCTGAGGAGGAATCTCCTAAAGTGGTTTCCTCAAAAAGGGGCAAAAGAAAGGCTCTTATCATAAAGTCTGATTCAGAGTCATCATATTCTGATGATGATGATTCAGAAACTGAAAGTTTACCTGAAATAGATGTTGATGCAGAGATGATGCAACTATGTGCTCTTATGGTCAAAGGTATCACAAAGATAGCCTACAGGAAATTCAGGAAGGGCAAGAAGTTTTCAAGAAAATGTGGAAGTTCTGATAAGAAAAGATTCAGAAAGTCTGAAGGCAAAAAAGGAAAGTCTGACAGAGGAGATAACTCAAATGTCAAATGCTACAATTGTGGTGAAAGAGGCCACATATCTCCTGACTGCAAGAAAGGAAAAAGTGACAAATGCAATGCACTTGTCACAAAGAAGAAAAGCTGGACAAACACTTCAGATTCTGAAAAAGAGGTGAACTATGCCTTGATGGAAAATGCTGATAACAGTACTGAAACTGCTGAATTGAAGGTACCTCAAACAACTTATGATTTTCATACTGATGATATTACTGAGTTGAGATTATATCTTAAAACCTTGTTCATTAGTTATAGAGATCAGACTTTAATATGTGAAAGATTAACATCTGAAAATCTTGCTTTTAAAAATAGAAATGACTACTTGGAAAAGGAGTTAGTTTTTCTTCATCAAACTAAGAAAGAAAGAGATGATACTTTGTATGTTAGAGATAAAGTGTTAAAATTGAATGAATCTCTAAAGGCAGACTTAGAAAAGGAAAGAGAGATTATCAGAACTTGGACTAACTCTAGCAGAATAACTCAGAGTTTACTAAATAGTGGAAACTGGAAAGAGGGCTTAGGTTATGGAGATGATAAAAGTGATAAAGGAACTGTGCAAATTATGCCAATTGTTGTTAAACAGGCTGCTAAGCCAAAGGTAAATCTTGTTAAGTTTGTAGCAAACACTGTAAAGTCTGATTCTGAAAAGATGAAAAAGTTTAGGACATAAGTCAAAGAAAAGACAACTTCTGAGAAATTAAAATAGGATAAACCAGCTGACGTAAACATAGGCTTAATGATAAAGAAGCAGCTTAGGCATAAGCTGAAAGAGATTAGAAATGTGAACAAGGTAATAGAAGCTAGGAAAAATAGGAATGAAAATGAAGGTGTGAATGAAAGCAATAATTATATGCCTGTTGTTAATGCTCCTAGAAATAAATGTTATAACTGTGGAAACTCTAACCATCTTGCTTCTTTTTGCAGGAAAAATAAAGATATAAACTCTTTACCTCCTAAATCAGGAGTTAAGAGTCAGTCTATTAGGTTTAAGCCACAAAATCCTTATTTTTATTGTGGTAGTTTATGGCATTCCATTTATACTTGTAAGGAATATCATAGTTTGTACTATGATTATTATCAAATAAAACCTTCTTTGAAGAAAATTAGTATTATTCCTTCCAGTGTAAAGTCTGATACAAAGTCTGATATATAGTCTGATAAACAGCATATTAGCATAAACTCTGAAATTAAATCCGCTGCAAATGCTAACAAATTTAATAAGGCCAAAGGATCCAAGTAAGTCTGGGTCCATAAAACTAACCAATAGTGGTCTTTGTGATTGCAGGGCAACATGAAAAATATCCTAGTGCTGGACAGTGGATGTTCAGACATATGACTGGAAATAAAGCCCTGCTATCAGACTTTTTGGAGAAAGCTGGCCCAGGAGTTTCTTATGGAGATGGCAACATGGGAAAAACTCTGGGATATGGCAATATCAATCTTGGGAATGTCATCCTTGATTCAGTAGCTCTTGTCTCAAGACTTAAACACAATCTTCTAAGTGTGAGTCAAATCTGTGATAGAGGTTATCATGTGGATTTCTTTGAAGAACACTGTGAATTTGTAAGCAATTCTACAGGCAAAGTGGTTCTGAAAGGTTACAGGCATGGTAACATTTATGAAGCCAGACTTTCAACAAGTTCTGATGGTTCTGCAATCTGTCTGTTGAGTAGAGTATCAATTAAAGAAAGCTGGAATTTGCACAAAAGACTCTCTCATTTAAATTTTAACAACATAAATGAGCTAGTAAGGAAAGATCTTGTGAGAGGACTGCAAAAATCAGTATTTGCTCCTGATGGCCTTTGTGATTCATGTCAAAAGGCAAAACAAAGAAAATCTTCATTCAAGAGCAAAATTGAATCTTCAATTCTTGAGCCTTATCACCTACTGCATGTTGATCTATTTAGACCAGTCAATGTCATGTCTATTACAAAGAAGAAATATGTTATGGTTATAGTGGATGAGTTCGCAAGGTACACTAGGGTGTATTTCTTGCACAAGAAGAATGAGACTGCATCTACTCTAACTGATCATGTCAAACAGCTAGATAAATTGGTCAAAGATTTTGTCAAAATTATAAGAAGTGATAATGGCACCGAGTTCAAGAATTCAATAATGGAAGTGTTCTGCAAAGAGCATGGAATTAAGCAGGAATTTTTCGCACCTGGAACTCCACATCAAAATGGAGTTGTAGAAAGAAAGAACAGGACTCTCATTGAAGCTATAAGAACTATGCTTGATGAAGCAAAGCTACCAATCTACTTTTGGGCTGAAGCTGTGCAGACTGCTTGTTTTATACAGAATGCTACACTCATAAACAAGCATGAAAAAACACCATATAAAATGGTGAGGAAAAAGAAGCTAAATCTCAAATACTTTCATGTATTTGGTTGCAAGTGTTTTGAAAATGAACAAGGATTATCATGGAATCTATCAATGTATCTTTTGATGATAAGAAGATTAATGGACTTGAAGATTTCAATGAACATGATCAGCTGAGATTTGAAAATGAAGATTTAAATTCTGATTCTGTAAATTCTGATGACTTAAATCCTGATCCTGTAAATTGTTACGGGTTAAGTTCTGATGTCATTGAAACTGTGGTAACTACTCCAAGGGAAAATGCACTTGTCCAGGGAGAGCAAGCTGAAGATCCTACCACAACTCAAGACTCTCAAGAAGCATCAGAACCTGTCACTAGCTCTTCAAGTTCTAATTCATCAAGTTCTGATGAGCCAAATTCTGATAATTCTGAAAACTTTGATTCTTCAAATCCTGAAGGTTCCAACTCAAATTCTGAAGTCTCAGAGAGCATAACTACAGGGGGAGCATCAGAAAATGCTGATGGAGACAGCATGGATCATGGGGGAGGATCCAGTTCTAGAGAACAACTTCCATCTGCAAGGAAGTGGACTAAGGCACATACACCTGACTTAATAATTGGAGATCCTGAAGTAGGTGTCAGAACTAGAATAGCAACATTAATGAATGTCTCTATCATTCTTTTCTATCTCAGACTGAACCAAATAAAGTGGAAGAAGCTCTTCAAGATGCTGATTGGGTGCAAGTAATGTAGGAAGAGTTAAATGAATTTGAAAGAAATAAAGTCTGGACCCTAGTGCCAAGACCAAAGAACAGATCAATTATTGACACAAAATGGGTGTTCAGAAACAAAACTGAAAGTGATGGCATAATTACAAGAAACAAAGCAAGGCTGGTTGCTAAAGGCTACTCTCAACATGAGGGTATTGATTATGATGAAACATTTGCACTAGTTGCTAGATTGGAAGCCATAAGAATCTTTTTGGCTTATGCTGCTCACAAAAAGTTCAAAGTTTTTCAAATGGATGTGAAAAATACTTTTCTCAATGGAGAATTGGAAGAAGAGGTATATGTTGAACAACCTCCAGGATTTGTAGATCCAAAATTTCCTAATCATGTCTGCAGACTTGACAAAGCACTTTATGGCCTTAAGCAAGCTCCAAGAGCATGGTATGAGACTTTAGCTCAATTCCTTCTGGAAAGTGGATTTAACAGAGGCATAATTGATAAAACACTGTTCTATCTCAACCATGGAAATGACTTTCTTTTGGTACAGATATATATTGTTGATATCATATTTGGTTCTACAAATGCCAAACTCTGTGAAAGGCTTGCAAAGCTAACGCAGTCAAGATATCAAATAAGTATGATGGGAGAACTTATGTATTTTCTGGGACTTCAAGTCAAGCAAAATGAATAAGGTACTTTCATAAATCAATCCAAGTACACCAGAAATTTACTCAAGAAATTTGGAATGTAAGTCAGTTCAACTGCATCCACTCCCATGGCCACTGTAACCAAGTTAGATAAAGATACTGGTTCATCAGTAGATATTACTAACTACAGAGGTATGATTGGCTCTTTACTCTATTTAACTGCAAGTAGACCTGATATCATGTATGCTACCTGTCTTTGTGCAAGATTTCAGGCTTATCCAAGAGAACCTCATCTAATAGCTGTGAAAATAATTTTCAAGTACCTCAAGGGTACAGCTGATCTAGGATTGTGGTATCCTAGAGAATCAGATTTTAAGCTAATAGGTTACTCAGATGCAGATTTTGCAGGATGCAAAATAGACAGGAAAAACACTAGTGGAAGCTGCCAATTTCTTGGAGGCAGATTGGTTTCTTGGTTTAGCATGAAATAAAAATCAATTTCCACATCAACTGCAGAAGCAGAATTGCATTTTGTTCCAACAGATCAACAACTAGCAGATATCTTCACAAAACCACTATGTGAAGCTACTTTTACAAGACTGGTAAATGAACTTGGAATGGTTTCAGGTTCTTTCTCTAAATCTGCTTAGTTTTTGTATTTTGAATGTTCTATGACTATTCAATCCAATGAGAATAACTGTGCTAGATGTTGACCTAGTAGTCTTTAATATACTAGAAATCCCATGTTTGGATTAGTTGTTTATGTGGAAATTAATTAACCCAAGCAAATTCTGATGTTGAGTTTAGTCAAATTTACTTTGTGTATCTTATTACTAAGTCACAAACTAGATTCTTGCTTCTTATCTGTCAAATTCTGATGTCAGTAAATCTTAAGGATGAGCCACATGCTTGATAAGCCTCACTTATCTAAAGAAAGAAAAGAAAATTGAAGTCAGGTACTCCTTTGAGATCTAGAGTAAATATGTGGAAGGGAATACCCAAGTGCATTACTGGTATTAAGTAATATACATTAGAAAAGCAAATAAATTTTTCTTGGTGACTTTTCACATTCTCTGGTTACTGGAGAAATACTCTGATAATAGCATAAATTCTGATAGCAGTTGTGACTCACTTACACTGAGAAGCCACTGTAAAAAGGAATTTCAAAAGATGCATAAAATGAGCATAAATAGTTGATGTGGATTCTTGCATAAATTTATTCTGTAGTAGACTTCATTATTAATGACAGATTTGAAGCACTTTTCTTAGTAATGCTTTAGTTCTAAGATGTACTGAAGTTTATTAGACTTTAATCTTTATCTGATATTTTGCTAATGCACACACTATCACTCCATATGAATGATGAAAATTACTGTGGTGATTAAGTTGTTTTAGACAAACAGTTAAGTGTCATATGCATAACTTCTGAGGACAAGTTCTGATGGAAGTTCTGATGGAAGTTCTGATGATTAAACTCTGAAGAAACAAGTCAGTATTTGTATGAAGAATCACATATACAAACATTCACTTTTTGAGTACAGAAGCCATGTTCTGATGACCGTTAAATTCTGATAATAGTCAAGTTCTGATATTAAATCCTGATGCAAATTATGATGCTTATGTGGCATTATTTATTTACTTGACTTATTCATGGTAAATACTGTAACGGTTATATTATATCAGAATATAATTAGGTGAGATAAAAATTGTCATAATTATTTAGTAAGTGGGAAGCGTGTTTTCCTTGAAACACTGCATGTGCACATTTATTACTGCTTATTACCCGTGCCCACTAATAATGTTTTGACTAATGATATGTTGCCAGGTGTCTAAAGTCTGTTCTGCTTCAATCATAACAGTTGTCAAAAAGAGAGTATATATATGGGAGTTAAAAGATTTTATAATCTTTTACCTACTTTTCTTTCTCCAATCTCTCTTATTCTCTCTCTCACTAATATTATCTGAAGCTATTTTCTTACAAGCCCTTTTATCAAACACCTTGTGTACACTCTATTTTCTCACTTATTTTTCACAGAATTGGCACCAAAAGACGTCGTTTTCAATGGAGCTAAGTTTGTTTCTAACAATTACTCTGCTATTCTTAGCAAGGATGAAGCTCCATCAGAACTTCACTTCATCCAAGACTTTTTATCTCGAAGTGAAATAGGCTATGCTTTGACCCAACCAGACACACTCTTAGGAACTCAAGTGCTGGAGTTTTGGAGGAGTGGTGTGTATGATGATGGTGGAGCAAATGGGTCCCCTAGTATTATCTTCACAATAGGGGAGGATGAACATATGGTGACTGTGTCTACAGTTCGCCAAGCTCTACATCTACCAGAAAACTGCACTTTCTCCACAGTTGAGGAGCCAGCTCTTCAACAGCTAATGGCCAATCTGGGCTATGAAAAGACTTTGGCAAAGCTTGGACAACTAAAGAGACCCCACATCAGGAGGGAGTGGAGTTTCTTCTTTGACTGCATCACAAGAACCTTTACAAACAAGTGTTCAAACTTTGATACAAATCATATTCTAAGTCGGCAAATTGGGTATGCTCTGATTACTCAATCTCATTTTGATTATGCTACTGATATACTAAGATTTATAGGGGATAGGATGACAAAAGATAGAAATACTGTATATTTTGCTAGATTCTGTCAACTCATTTGACAGCTTTTGTAACTCTGATGCACCCCAACTAGCAAGTGAGTTAATTTCACCATTTAAACTTGCTACAAGAGCATTTACTGACTTATTATCTACTGATAATAAGAAAGCTGTTCTAAGACCACTCCAAATTCCACAATCAGTCAAACAGTTTTTAGTAAACTCTGACCGAGCCATATACACTGCTCAATATCCTGATGTCCAACCATCCCAACCTCCATCAGCACCTCCAACCACTACACAACCAACCACCTCTCAACCTCAACCAACTCAACCTACCATCAGAACATACTTCCAACCAGCTCAATCCCAACAACAACAACCATCAGCACCTACCATCAGACCTTCATCCTCTAGGCCAAAGGGAGCAAAGTATGTTCCTAAATCTCCACCAAGGAGAAGAAGGATGATTCTCAGGGATGAATCTGATAATGAAGAGGAGCGAGTACAGATTCATGCATCAGAACCTGTGACGGTTGAAGCTGAAAATGTCAATTTTCAGAAATAAATAGTAGCTGAAAAGGAAACTTCTCAGATAAATACTGAAGCTAAAGGTTCTGTTACTTTGAAGAGAAAGAGAACTGTAAGTTCTGATGCTGCTAAGGCAACTCCTATACCATCTAGGAGATCTAAGAAACAGAGAGCAGGAAGTCACATGGCTAAGCCTCCATCTGAGGATGCTACTGAAGCTGAGGAAGGGGATCAGGAATCTCTGATCTCAAAGCCAATTGTGATTAAATCTTTGCCACCTTCAGCTCAAGCCAAAGACATTGCTAATGATACAGTGATCACTCCTACTGTCTCTCCAGTTAGAGAAACAGCAGTTGAAGATTCAAGATTAAGTCCTGAAATTAACCTTCAAAGGCTGATTATTCCTAATGTTTTATTTCTGGAAGCTCCAACCACAACAGCTCAGCCACTACAGTCAATTCTCCTATTCTACAGGCTGAGATACCAACAACTCCTATTATGGAGATAAATTATGATGATCAGAATTTAGATGAAGTTGTTCCAGAATCTCCAGTTACCTCACATACTCTTATACTATCAGAGGATAATGAGCCTTCTTCCAGTTCTGAAGATAGTGTTTCAGTACATACTTCAGCTCCTATTCTTGGAAAGGAGGCATTGATCCAAAAATTTGTTGAACAGGATGCACCTATTCCTTGGGAAGATACTCACAGAGGTGTGGAGTGGACCAAAAAGTGGAATGAAACTGATTTCATTCCAAGCTCCAAAGTACTGACAGACCATATTGGAAAAGTTGATGAGTTGCTCACAAATTCTGATTTCAAGACACAACTCAAAGTCACAGCTCTGTCTACCAAAAATCTACAAGGTCTACACTCTCAAGCTCATGCTAAGGTTGATAAACTTCTTCAGTCAGCTGAAAAGCTAGATATGACTCTCAAGTTAGACAAGTCAAGACTTATTAGACCTATACATGAGAAGGTTGAAGAAATTGAAAAAGCTCAAGAGAAGCAACATGCCCAAATTTCTGAGGTCCTACAGAATTAAGCCTCTCAAAAAGCTCAATTGGATGAAATCCAATCTTCAGTAGAACTTCTTCTCTCTCTCCTATTACCTGATGATGCCAAAAAGGGGGAGAAGATAGTTAAGTCCAAATGCTCTAATACTCAGATACTGAAGAAAAGAGATAATAATGAAGATGACTAGGGAAACCCTAGCAAGGGTCAAGGTCAAGGTCAAAGCAGCAAGGTTTCTTCTAGGAAACTAATTACTGATGCAAGCAAATCTTCTATTCAAAAGAAGACAAGTTCTGAAGCTGCTCAAACTCAAAATCTGACATCAAGTTCTGATGAGCAAAGTCTGATGACAAAGCCTGATGTTCTGATTCAAGGTGGAAGTCAAGACTCTCAGAAGTTTCTGCAAACTCTGAAGCTCAAGGGAAAGCAGACTACTGTCTACTACAAGGATCCCTAGATTCAGACACTTGATGAAGAGATTTCTAGAAGACTATTTTTGAAACATAATCCTGGAATGGATTTAGAAAATCTCAAGGAGGAAGAAGCTAGATTTAAAGCTGAGAAGACAAATCTAAAGTCAAAAGCTTCTGTTGCAAAGAAACCTCCAAGGCCTAAGGTAAAAGGCAGTGTGATCAAGGAGAAATCAAATACTGTGGCATCAAAGCCCAAGACTAGATCACAGACTGAGATTGATCCCAAAGACAAAGGGAAGGGAAAAATTGATGAACCAATAAAGCCGCAGGAGATCAAAATTCCTCAAATCCTGATAAAACCTGTGTGCAAACTGGTTCAAGTTCATGATGATACTCTTGTTAAAGATGAAGATGTTCAAACTCTGAAAAGAAGGAAGATAACTGAAGAATCCAAGATAACCTCTGACAGAGCTCATGTTGTTCAGAGTGAAGAACAACAAAAAATAACAAATTCTGATAAAGTCATCAAGACATCAACCTCTGACAGTGCTCAAGTTGATTTAGACAAGATGAAAGTAGCTGACAAAAAGAAACTTCTATGGAAAAATGTCAAACCATCAGATCCAAAGAAAAGCCAATTGATGTTTGATTTCATGACTATTGGGTTAAATGCTAGAGAAGCAAGGGACAGAGCAGGTGTGGCGCCCCAAAATCCGGGGTCAGGAATCTCGGAGGCCACGCCATCTAAACCACCATAAACCACATACCTCACATCACAATATTTAAATACTCACACTTTATGACCCCACACTTATCACACACACACACACACTTATAGGTTATTGTCTTGGAAATGAATCATTCATTACTAGAGTAGATCAAACCACAAAGTGATAATTATTACAACCCAAAAGTAATTAAGTCTTACCGGGGAATAACCTTTAAGTAAGGCTAATCCGTCGGCCAAATATACGTTTCTTATTTATTACCTTACATAAGTCATACTTATAAATAAGCCGGACTAAAAACAACTGAAAACCAATCCATCTTATTCGGACTACCTGCGGTACATCACCAAACAATCTGTGGAACAACTGGCCATTTCCTACCTGTTTTCTGGCTGTGGTTCTCATGGTAGGCATCTTGATTCACTGTTGTGTTGTGTCAATTTAAGAAAACAAGTGTGAGCTATAATGCCCAGCATAATAATGTATAGTATGAAAATGACTGTATGATAAACTTACGTAAAATATCATATATGAAAATTACATTTTATTCGAAAATAGTTTCCCTTGGTGATACACACCTTTTACGAAAACAATCCTTTGATGGATTTTATTAACCTACGAATACCTTAATAGTAAGCCCAACACCTAGGCTTGGGTTACGGTATTGCATCACAATTCTAATTAGAGAATAGGACACTCGTTGGAGCCACCGCATACGATGATCAGTCGTAATATGATAATATTAACCTTTTCTACTAGTAGAAGGACGACACCTTCGTATCCCGGTTATCACTCTGGCCGCATTCGGGCTACGTGTCCCATTTTGGATATACACATACTTCACAAGTTCCTGAGTACACCGAGTACCTTCGCCTGCGGTACCTTTGGTAGTCCATCTAGCACACATAGTAGCAGAGTCTACCCCTCCCTTGTCCTTTAAAAAAATTTCTATCATATCTCAAGAACTCGAACCACATCGAAGTTCCTCAAGCGTTTTGCTTGTTGATAGAAACAACTTATCTCATTTGGGTATATATATATACGTACTTCCGAAATTTTCGGGGGAAGTACTAAGGATGTGAGTTGATCGTTGTCAACAGATAATTAAATAAGGGGGGGAAAGTTTCTCCATGAAACTATATTCAAAATTTTAAAATAAGTCGAGATAATATTCTCCGACGATCTGAAATTATTCGAATGATTCCCGAATATCCGAGAGTATTTTAAATCAGGTTCTATGATTTTTAAATCATAAATAAACCCTTTTTATAAATAACAAATAATTAAATGATAATTGATAAATAATTAAACCTCGAAGGAATTTACTTTTAAAAGAAAATAATATTCCTCAACCAATTTATGTTTAATAATTTAATGAACTTTTAATATTTACTCGAGTCCGAAGTAAATATTTACTGGAGAATACTTCTCCATAATAAATGAATAGTAGATAAATATTTCTTGTCCAAATGGTAAAGTATAGTTGAGGGAATACGATATTTGGAAATCGTTTTAATAAAAGTTCGAGGTGTTTAATATTTTGTAAGTGGACGTTGGATCCCTTTAAAATGTACTACTATGGACTTGTAATCGTCCTATAATATCACCGGAATGATTCCCGGGTTTTTATCTTGAAATTCCGACCGACTCTCGGTGTTATTATAATACGTCATGCTTATAGCAGAATAAAACATTTCACGATATATACGTATCGTACAACATCGCTACACATTCAATAACTACGTATCATGGCAAGCATGGTATTTATGTAATGATAGTAAACAATTCTTTCACAACACAATAGTAAATGGAGTTGGATTCTCAAACTTTCCTGGGTATCTCGAGGTTGAGGATGCTCTAGGTTCCGCTCAGAAATCTATAATCATAACACAATTTATTTCGTTAGGCCCCGTTCTAATTTACGGCGACTCGCACTCATGCGCTACTTATTACGCACCCTCTCAACTTATATTACCCTTATTATTCCTTTAAGTCCTTATTCACATTATGGTCGCTTCCTTTTTCAAAGTATCTTGAGTCCATTTTCATTTTCGCCATCGGCCCCGCTTATGGATTCTACGGTTTCTAATCGTGCGGTCTCGGCTCCGATATTTTTATAAAATTGAAAAATCATTATTTCCACTTGAAAGTTTTATGGAAGTTATTAAAGTTAATATACTACTCTCTGTAAAATTTTCATGATTTATAAACATTCTTAAGTCAATCCTTTATATTTTCAAACTTCGTAATTCGTAGCAGTTTTTTTCGCGTAAATCACCTTTAGTAAAACGGCCATAACTTTTGATCCGTAAATCGGAATCAAGAGATTCAAGCACCTAAACTATCCTTATAACATTGTCTAAAATAATAAAGGGTTAATTTTCAAGAAACTACACTTTACATCCTTGGGAATTTCTGCAGAAACTTAAAGTTACGTTTTGTTCATTTTAGTGAGATTACGTTTACGATCGGAGTTTCGTTTACGCCTTAGATCTTTATACTACCACCAACAATCAACATATCATCATCAACACACTAACTCCTCTTAATAACATCATGTTCTTGAGGCAACAACAATCAACCTTAAATATACTTAGCTAAACATCAAGATTTCAACAATACCACTACTAAAACTAGGTTTACAACTACATACTAAAAGGATCTTGAACTTAAATCTTAAATAAAGTTGGGTCAAAGATTTTTACCTTTCTTGAGAGCTTGAGATGTGTTCTTAATAATGGTTAAGTCTTGGGAGTGCTTAGTAGGGTTTTTGGAACCTAAAACAACCATTGAAATCAAGAAACCATAGAAGAGTTACTATTCAAACTATTCATTCTCAACTTTCTTGATTTTATTTCACCCATCAAACCTTGATAAAAAGAGCTCAAAGATTTATCTTACCTTAGTTTGGCTGTTAGGAAGCTTGAGAATTAATGGGAGGATTTATCCATGGCTAGAGCTTGAGGTTTTGATTTTGATTTCCTTGGTTTTTGATGAAGGGCCGAATGGAGAGAAGTGGGAGAGAAAGAGAGAGTTTTTGGTGATGCTTCTTGGTTGCTTCTTGGAATGATGCAAGTAATAGCTTGTGATATCTTATATTGATTTTTATACTCTAGTTATATCCTAGTATTTGATTTATGTTGCCAATCTTGGAGACAAATCTAGCTAGCTTATGGTAGATTACAAGCTAAGCCACTTGCTTAGCCCCTTTAGCTCACTATTTGCTTAGCCTTGGTTGATCATCCTATTTCTAGCTCACTATTTGATAAAGTAACCATGGTTATTTTCTTACCATGGTTAGTTAGTGCGTTATGTTTATTTAATCGTTTACGCGTTCGCTCGGTCGCTTAAACGTTTTCGTAATACTCCCTCGTAAATGGTTCGCGACATAATTCCTTTCATATTTATTCCTTATGTTTTAAATTATCATACTTGGATATAAATCCGTAGGGTTTTAAATTCGTAATTATATTGTGATTCCAGTAATCCTCGATGATTCGTATATATGGTCATTTTTCAAAGTTCGTTTTTTCGAAAACTAATAGCGTTTACATACACTCATTTAGTACGTAATATCATAATATCATCTCCGAAACTCATTTTCTCATGCACTACATAGTGTGGGCTAAAACGTTTCTCCCCATCCGTCAGGGTTACTATTCATTAAACATTTTACAAGGTCTCAAAAATTCGAGTTATTACAGCAGGGCTAGGTTCTGATGAAGCTAAGATCAAGACATGAGTTGAAGTTGCTACTATAGATCCATTTTTGTTAACTGACAAACCTCTTGAAGATGTTACACAGAAATATCTTGATAAGATCTCTGTTCAAGTGGTACTGGATGCTCATGACAAGCACAAAGTCAAAGAAAATCTGATTCTATTTCTTGAAGATGGAAGGACATATCAAATGTCAGAATCAGATGTGCTGAACAAATCCCTGAAAGAACTTCAATTCTTTCATTATCTTTTAGAGATAAAGTCTGATATTACCAGGGGATAGTCAAAGTTCATAATGAAGACCATAAGAGATAAATCTAGAATTTCTGGTTCAAGGATTACGGAATTCATTCCTAATATTGTTGAAGATGATGGAAGTGAAATTCCAATGATGAAGGACTCTGCTAAACTTGAAGTGATTTTGAAAGAGAAATGTATATGCTACAATGAAGATTCTTCTCATCCAAGGGTAATAAGACTGGATGATGGTTTAAAAAGAAACCATATTTCTGCTTTAAGGACTGTAATCTACCAGATTGGAAGTCAGGGTAAAGATTTGAAGCAAGTCAAGACTACACTATCTCAAGTCCTGAGGATTAAAGAAGAAAAGCTGATATCAAACTTTGTCAAGAATCACTTTGGATTCAGATTGACTCAGTGAGATTGGTAAAAGCTACAAGGACTGTAAGTTGTAGTTCGTTATCTAGTTAAACTCTTATTTGCATTTCTACTTAAATGTTTTTGACATCATCAAATCTATTAACTTGTATATTTTGCATAATTTACAAGTTGGGGGAGATTGTTAGATATATTTGCGATGTCATGTCTAATATGATTTGTGTTTAGTTTTCAGATTTTAACAACAGGAGATATCATGACTTACTGAAATTAGGACTTACTGAAGTCAGAACTTAATATCAGAACTTAAGTGTTAGAAGATACATATCAGAACTTAAGTGCGGGAAGACTTTCAGTTAAGGAATGAAGCTGATTTACAGGAGAAGATCGAGACTAAAACAATAGAAGATATGCATGGAAAGAGTTAGAGGAATATAAGGCTTGTAGAAGATATCTGATTGATATATTTTGGGAGACAAAATTATATTCAATATCAATTAGAATATATCTTGTAACTGTGTACTATATAAACACAGCTTAGGGTTTACACTATATGTGTTATCATCATCGAGAAGATTATACATTATAACCTAGCAGCTCTTAGTGATATTTGTTCATCACTGAGAGAGAACAACAGTTCATATTGTAACAGAGTTTATTAAATATACTTAGATCTTTGTTACATACTTGTGTTGAAATCGATTTGATTGTATAAACACTGTATTCAACCCCCTTCTACAGTGTTGTGTGACCTAACAACTCATATTTCAGTTAATTTCCAATTAAATCTAATTAATTTTGATATATTAGAAATCAATCTGCTGCAACACATTAGCCAAGTTCTTTCCTTTAAGATGAAGAATTTAGCATTCCAATTTCACCTACAAGTCTAGTGAAAGTTGTTTCATTCAAAGGTTTACTAAAAATATCAGCTAACTGTATTTCTGTTGGAACAAAAATGAGCTCAATGGTACCATTAGCAGCATATACTCTAATAAAATGGCACCTTACATCAATATGCTTTGTTCTAAAATGATTTACTAGATTATCCATAATAGATATAGCACTAGTATTGTCACACATAATTGGAATTTTATGTAACACTAGGCCATAATCCATTAGCTGATTTCTAATCCAAAGCACTTGAGCACAACAACTTTCAGCAGCTATGTATTCAGCCTCAGCTGTGGAAGTTGACACAGATTGTTGTTTCTTTCTATACTAGGATACAAGTCTTTGTCCAAGAAATTGACAGCTTTCACTAGTGCTTTTCTAGTCAACCCTGCATCTAGCAAAATCTGCATCTGTGTATCCAACAACTTCAAATCATGTTCCCTTAGGATACCATAATCCCAAGTTTGGAGTCCCCTTTAAGTATTTGAAAATTCTCTTCACAACCATCAAATGTGATTCTTTTGGATGGGCTTGAAATCTTGCACATAGACATATTACAAACATAATGTTTGGTCCACTAGCAGTCAAATATAGCAAAGATCCAATCATTCCTCTATAACCTGAAATGTCCACACTTTTTCCTTTCTTATCTTCATCCAACTTTGTAGTTGTAGACATAGTTGTTGATGCAGGTAAATAATCAATCATACCAAACTTCTTCAATAGATCTTTAACATACTTGGTTTAGCTGATGAAGATTCCATCACTTCTTTGACTGACTTGAAGTCCAAGAAAGTAACTTAGCTCTTTCATAATACTCATTTCATATTCACTCGGCATGAGTTTTGAGAATCTTTGACAGAGCTTTTCATTAATAGAGCCAAAATGATATCATCCACATAGATATGAACTAGGATCATATCACCACCATGTTGCTTGTAGAAGAGAGTCTTATCAATAGTTCCTCTAGTGAATCCATGTTTAAGAAAAAATTCTGATAGTATGTCATACCATGCTCTAGGTGCTTGCTTTAATCCATAGAGAGCCTTTAGAAGTTGGTAGATAAAATCTGGAAATTCAAGATCTTCAAATCCAGGTGGTTGTTGCACATAAACTTCTTCTTTTAGCTCACCATTTAGGAATGCACTATTTACATCCAATTGATATACCTTAAAGTTTAAGTGCGCAGCAAAAGCAAGAAAGATTCTTATTGCTTCAAGTCTTGCAACTGGAGCAAAAGTTTCATCATAATCAATCCCTTCTTCCTGTGAGTAGCCTTTTGTAACCAACCTTACTATGTTTCTTGTGACAATCCCATTTTCATCCATTTTGTTCCTAAACACCCACTTTGTTCCAATTACACTTCTGTTCTTTGCTGCAGGAACCAACTTTTGAACTTTGTTTCTTTCAAACTGATTTAACTCCTCTTACATAGCAAATATCCAACCAGGATCAAGTAAAGCTTCCTCAGTTTTCTTAGGCTCAACTTGTGAAAGAAAGCATGCATATAAACAATTATTAACAGTTGGACTTCTAGTCTTCACTCTAGCGTTTGGATCACCAATAATTGCTTCTCTTGTGTGACTCCTATCCCATTTCCTGGCGTGACTTTATTGACTATAATTTTCTGTATTTTCTTCACCATTGGCATGACTTGCAGAACTTTCTCCTCTTTCTCCCCCTGAGTTTGTGCATTCAAATTTAGGTGTTTGAAATGAGCTTCCATTCTCATGATTCACTTGTTCAGTTGACTATTCATTCATTTTGTTGCTTGTGTTGACTTCAGCTTCATCTTCAGAATCACTATCAATGTTGAGATTTTCAAATTTAAGGGGACTCGACTTCATTTTCTTCAAGGAATTCCAAGCCTGGACACTTATCATCATCAAAAGTCATATATGTACTTTTTATAATTTTCTTTTGTTCAAGCACATAGACTTTGTAAGCAATTCTCTCCAATGAATATCCAATAAAAATTGCTTCAAAAACTTTAGAGTCAAATTTTCCCATATATTCAGAGTTGTCTTTTAAAACATAACACTTACTTCCAAACATATGAAGATGCTTCAATGTAGGCTTCCTTTTAGATAAGATTGAGTAGGGTAATTTTCCAAGATTCTTGTTAATGAGATATCTGTTTTGAGTATAACAGGCAGTGTTGACAGCTTCTTCCCAAACACCTATTAGTAGTTTGACATCTTGCAACATTGTTCTAGCAGCCTCTACTAGTGTTCTATTCTTTCTTTCAACTACCCCATTTTGCTGAGATGTTCTAGCAGCTGAGAATTCTTGAACAATGCCTTTGTCTTTGTAGAATTCAGTTAAAGTTGCATTTCTGAATTTTGTGTCATTGTCATACCTCAGTCGCTTCACACAGTTATGATCTTCATCCTGCTTCTCAATCTTCTTGATGTGTTCAATTATGATGTATGGAATTTCATCCTTAGAATGCATAAATTTTACCCAGGTGTATCTTGAGTAGTCATCCACCATCACAAGTGCATATTTCTTCCTTGAAATTGATAAGACATTAACTGGTCTAAATAAGTCCATCTGGATAAGTTGCAAAGGTGCACTTATGGAATTCACAGTTTTACTCTTGTGACTTGACTTCTTCATTTTGCCTTTTTGACAGGCCTCACAAACTTCATTTTGTGCAAACTCTAGATTTGGCATGTCTCTCACTAACTCTTTTTTTTACTAGGGTGTTAATTGCCTTATAATTCAGGTGAGAGAGCTTTTTGTGTCATAGCTTGCTTTGCTCTACAGATGCCTTGATGTAGAAGCAACAAATCAAGAATAAGCAAACATGTTATTTTTTATCTATCCACGGAACCAGTTTTGTAGCTACCTTTGCTAGCTGAGTTATAATGAACTTTTGGTTTCCCATTGTTGTTGTTGGAAGATTGCTCCTAGTTCTTGAAAAACCTTGGCTTCTTGACTCTTATGTTGGAAAATTTTCTTA
Organism: Apium graveolens; assembly: GCF_009905375.1. Taxonomy (NCBI): domain Eukaryota; kingdom Viridiplantae; phylum Streptophyta; class Magnoliopsida; order Apiales; family Apiaceae; genus Apium; species Apium graveolens. Next base: position 34,184,338 of record NC_133648.1, read on the forward strand.
CCAAGTAAATCATGGATTGGTCCATTTCATCTAGCTCATCCAAGGTGCATTATTCTTCTTCCTCTAGTTCCAAAATAACTTGCTTCTGAGGTCCTTTGTTCTTTTGTTCCACAACTTGAATAACTGGAACTTGATCATCTTGCTCATTTTCACTGTCATGTACAACCAAGGCACCGGAACCATCAATCACATGTCTATCTTATATCTCTTCCTTCTCTAATGGCCAATATCTTCTATTCAAGATGGTCAGGAAGAGCTAGCAGAAACTTCAGGTTAACCTCCTCAGCTTCATAGTATTTATCATGTAGCTGCAAGTCATTCATTAATTTATTGAACCTCTCAAAAGCTTCAGTAATTCCTTATTTAGGCTTTGTCATGAATCCCCCATACTGAGACACCAGTATTCTCCTTTGGTTGGATCTAACTTCCTCTATACCTTCACATAAAATCTCTATTTTCTCCCAGAGCTGTTTAGCTGTGTCACAGTAACAATGTTGTTGTACATGACATTGTCAAGTGACTCTATCCGAATTAATTGCAGGCTACTATCTAGATAGACTTTCTCTTTCTTAGATTCAGAGTATTTTTAAGGGTCCTTAAGTGTATAATGAGCTGAGATGAACATGTCTCCATCTGTAGATTCATTTACCCTTTACATGGGGGTGAAAAGGCCATTCTTGAGAATTTGGATATATAATGAATTGGCCATCCTTATGAACAACGTTATTTTCTTTTTTCAGAGTGTATACTTGATTCTGTTAAAGGCTGGTATCTTAATACTGCTTATCTTATGTGCACTCATACTTATAAGATCTTTATCTGTTTTCTTTCAGATTTTTCTCTGATACCACTTGTTAGATATTGAGTATAACACATTGGGGGGGGGGTAAATGTGTTTTATTGATTTTTAGGCTTTTTCAAACTATTTAGATATGGTGAACAAAGTAGTCTAATTTGTAGAGATATTGTGTTTAATGGAATTAATAAAGAATGCACAACAAACACAGTATTTTCAAAACTCACTTAACTTTATATTAAAATTAAGTATGTCTTGCTACAAATTTTTGGGTGCTTTGTTGGTTAAGAACTCGGCTTCTATCTTGAGAGAGCACAAAAAAATCTAGATAAGTTTGTTACTTGTTAAAACAAAGGACCCGTGTTTACTTTATAGATGAGAAAACACAGGTTTACACAACATGCAATAAAATATACTAAACCCTACTTTAAGTTATCTCTAAAGCTTTCCATTTCTGGCTTAGTGAATCTTTACAAATCCTATAGATCTGTGACCTTCCTTTGTCACTTAATCTTGGCCTTTGATATTGTACTCTTCAACCTGCTTTTGTAGACTTTTCTATCTAAGTGATTAGATCATTTGTTGTTGATAATCTTGAATCTTCAACTTGTCTGCATTCTGTACTTGAGGTTCATATCCAGATCTTCAGTTTGTTGTATAGAGAACTGACATCTCGATAAGTATGATGGCTTATCGAGATCTTTGAGTTCTCTATAAGTGTTTTGACTTGTTATAGTCTCTGAGTTCTCTATAAGTGATTTTGACTTGTCGAGGTCTCCAAAACTCTGCATGTAGAAATGACTTGTCGATATCTCCAATCTTCATATCTTCATTTTGACTTGTCGATATCTCTGAGTTCTCTATATGCAGAAATGACTTGTCGATATCTCTGGGATCTCTATATGCATTTTCACTTGTCAATTTATCTGAGATCTCTAATGAGAAATTGACTTATCGATATCTTCAATCTTCATATCTTCATTTGACTTGTCGATATCTCTGGGACTTCTTTATAAGTCATTTCGGACTTCTTAATAAGTCATTCTGAAGTTCTCGAATGACTTCCCTATATGACTTGATCTGTGACTTGTAGATATCTTTACTTAGAACATTTTTCCTAAAACAGATTTATTCAACTCCAAGCTTCTCCACCTTTTCTCTGAGGCATGATTTTGTTGAACTTTTTTCCAGAGTTTATTCTTAGGTTTGAGACTGTTCACAGAAAAATACTCCAGCCTGATCTTTAACATTTTTACAGACTCAAGTAATACAATACAAAATACTGATTTAGACTATCATACAACTAAATATTAAGGTTGTCAATGTGACTTAGTCTTGTTATAGTACATGCATGTCTTGCACAACAGTAACAATATATTTGCTCTTCCGGAGCCTTTAAGAAGGTCTGACACACCTGATATTGTGTTTACATTAGCTTTAGCTAAAATGAGATGCAAAAAATATTCTTTATTTTTTAGAATTGTATGTGTCGTTGCAATATCCATCAAACAAAATGATTTTTTTTTATTTTACACTTAATAGGAGGCTTCCGACCATATTTATATCTTCAGAAAACAAATATATAAATATAAATTAGAAAGATAATGTCTCAAAAATTTCATAGCAAATATAAACATTACATAGCAAACATAAACCAACCACTTAATTGTTCAATCATAAACATTTTAATATTTAAATTAATAAAACAAAGTATTTAATTAGTGCCACCATCAGATTTGGCCATCTCCGCGTCACCATCTTCAAAGAAATCACCAACTTCCATATGTGTAAGATTCAAAGTGTAACACCCCCAGATCCGGGGTCAGGGATCCGGGTTGTCACTGTCTTTCTTTCCACAATATCACTTCACTTAATTAATAATAAATAACCTTATGCTGTGACCCCACACTAACACACACCACAACCCGTTATAGTCTCAGAGATGAAATTGAAATAAGTACAAGTCCCTGAATCCACAATTAAAAGTTAATACAACCCAAAATGATTACTTGATAAATTTACAGTTAATTGCCATTATCTGCCACAAGTTATAATTATACATAATTGATTCTCAAAAGTAGAATGCCTGATCTACCAATAGATCTACCTCTGCAGCTATATCAGCTACAACATCAACGGGAAAACGCGGGACGCTTCCCACGCGCTTGCGCTGGGTCTGCTGGAGTCTGGCCATCTTTCCTAACTGTTGTTGTGTGATGAAGAAATAAAGCAAGAGTGAGCCTTACAGCTCGCAAGATAATATATAGTGATAACAATAATACAAGTATCTAAATGGATACTTACTAGAATCCTTTATCATGTGTAAGGTAATTACTTACTGGATATAAGTTTTAAAAGAAGATGAAGTTACCAATTACTTCACTATACTTATACCATTTTTAGAAATCTACTTGAACTATAACTGTTCAAAGTATAATAAGATTCACGAGGTCATCCCATAGATGAGACCAAAATTAAACTTGAAAATATTTGATCTTTGAAATATTTTGAAAAGAAATGAAGTTACGAGATACTTCATTCAATGGATACATCAATAAAACTGTTTGACCCTGTCAATGCTTCGGCAACCACCCATTAGTAGCCTTTCGATCGAAATGCTACGGGTAGTGTTGCAGAATTATCCAAATGGATGATGCTCATTACAGGAGTTTGTCGCGCCAGGAAGACCACTTATGATGATCAGTCGTAGTAGTACAACCCCACCATTTTCTACATGTAGAGGAGAACCTGTCGGATTTACTTGTCAACCGAACACTGAACTCCTAAGGAATGGACCGCCTTAGCGGAACTTCCAGGCCATCTGGGCCAATATAATAAGGCTGGGCCGGCACTACTCGGCCACTTACGCCACTCCTAGTTCAGATGAAATCCATGACTCTGAAACGTAAAGCTCGTCCCCACTTTCCCCAAGTAGAAACTTGTTGATACGGCTCCACCAAGAAGTCGTATCTAGTTGGAAAGGAAAACTCACCGATATTTCCCAGGCGATGCCTGTTAATGGTTTAAGTTGTTCCAAGAATTTTACTTCCCGAATATTGGGTAAGTAATCAAAAACTCTTTTATCAAGACAGCAACCTTGTTGCGAATATAAAACAAACCACCGAGCCGGATCCCTCTGGTTTTGAGCGAGTATTTAAATCCCCTTTTTAAAAGGAAGATCTTAAATATAAAAATGAGTTTTGGGATCCGCTCTAACTTTTGAAATTCATTTTAAAGACTTGAAAACACTTTAAAGAGTGTTTGGAATAATGCTGATTTAATAAAGTAAATCAGTCTCAATATAAAGAAATATCTGAATATTATTATTTAAATAATATTCCCATAAAGAGTAATTGAGGTAGAAGTTGGAAAACTTATACTTGAAATGAATAGTAAATAATCAAAGATATACTTATACGAAAGTAATATCTTTATTTGAATATCAAAAGTAAGTTTGATTATTGAACATTATTCTTTAATAAATAAAGAATATTAATAAATAATAAGCGGAGTCATAATACCTCGAATGAATATTATAAATAATATTTATTAAATAAAATAAAGGAGCCATACATCCTCAAATGAATATCCAAGTAATATTCAATAAATAATATAAAGGAGTCATAAGTCCTCGAATGAATATTCAAGATAATATTCATTAATAAAATAAAGTTATCGAATAAACCTTATTCGATTAATAGCTTTGAAAATTATAACCATATATATATATATAAAATATATATATATATATATAAAATATATATATATAAAATCTACTCGGGATCCCCGACTCCCGGTTTTAGAAAATGTTTTCACCTTTGGGTCCCTATACTAAGGGTATATGCAAATTACCGCTATTCTCTAGCATAGGTATTATCAACTGAACCAACAGATATATATGGCAAGAATACGAAACAGGCATGCATATGTACCATATCACATGCTACAATATATCGCAAGAATTTGCTAATATAACCATCATGCATCTATTACAAGATAATGCATATACAAGTGTATACATCACAACAACAGTATAACGGATAGAAAACTTGCCTGAGCGACTGGGGGTGATAAAAGGCTCGGGACGAGTCTGGTAACCTATAAACAACAAGTAAGTTGGAATTAAACCAAAGTCACTTGTAAATCTATACTTTAACTAACTTAGACTCTAACGCTTGCTTTGCGCTTACTGATTCTCTTAAGTCACTCGAGTACCCTCGGCTCCACCATTTTTAATAATTTAACCATTACGAGTTTTAAGGCGATTCCTTCGCGAGTGTCTTACCAACTGCCTAAAACTCTTACCATAATTGTTTCATACACTAATTAACCCTTTTTGGTCTTTAACCTATGTTTCAAAGTAAGGCGAGGGGAAAAGTTTCGTTCGCGAAACGCTATTACTTAAAACGGTCGTTTCTCCTAAACCGTACATCGGAATCAAACGAACTACATATCAAAACGAAGCTCGTAACATGAACTATCTAAACATGGAAATGGTCATAATCTAGCAGGGAGTTCTCGGGTCCTAATGTTATGAACAAAAGCAGTCTAAAGTAAATCGGACATTACGACGGCTATGTTTACGCGATTTCCCAAATTTAAACCATTCTAAAACCATCACAATTCAACCCCAATTCACAACCCAATCAAACCTCCATCTAAACTACATTACAACAGCCCCAAATCAACTCATTATAATCAATCTACTTAATCCAAAAACTTGAATTTAAACTATACTACATTCTTTAACCAAATCATAAGATTTCAACAAATCAATCACCACCATTCCAACCCAAACTCTTAAACAAACAAGTTTCAAGCTACTCTTTACCCTCACAACCATAATCAACCTAATATACAAATTAAAGCTAGGGTTTGGAGATGACATACCTTCCTTGAAGTGGTGGGAGTAGCTAGGAAGCCTTAAGAAGCCTTGAGAAGTCTTAGGGATGCTTGGATCTTAAAGGAAAACAAGAAAAAATTAAGTTAAAAACTTTGAAATCACTATTCATTGTCTTTTCATTGATTTATTGGAGACGATTGAGAAAGAATTGAAGGCTTAAACTCATAAGATAGCCATAACTATGCATAAGGATGACTAGGGAATTATCTTACCAATTTAGGAAGCCTTGATCTTGAGTTTTGAAAATTCTTCCCTTTAAAGTTGAAAAAAGCCGAGAGCAAGCCTTGGTGATGAAGAATAAAATTTTTTTTTGATGAGAAATGATTTGTTTGGCTTGGTGGATGAAATTAGATTTGTTTTATTTTAGGTTAATTACCAATTTAACCTTGGTTTTGTGTGGTTAACAATCCACCACATTTCCTTCCTTCTTATGTCATGCTTGCATCACTTTGTGATGTCATCATCCCTCCTTTGTCCTCTTTCTATTGGTTGGATGACATCATCCCCACTAATCTCTTTGATTAGCTTCCTAATTGTTTGCCTAATGACCGCTGATCTGTTATACGGTTCGTTTAACTTTTGTTTTCGTTTATCGTTTGAGGGATCATACCCGGGATCTTATTACTTAGGTTCCCTTAACCTTTCTCAATATATTATATTCCTTTTATGATCCTCTCTTATAATCCTTTAATTTAAATCCTTTTTATCCTGTTACCTTATACTCAATTCTTTCCGTATCTAATGGATTTCCGGGAAAAATCAAAGTGTTCGGTATTGGATTTTGACGATCTTTACATACACTTATATTCCACGTAGAGTGCTAATAAAATCTCAGAATATCCATAACAGAACCCCTACATAGTGTGGCATGAAAAGTTTTCTCATTCAGCTAAAACACTATTCATAAGGGTTACAAAAAGTTGAAAATTTTGGGGGTTATAACAGTCTCCCCTCCTTAAAAGGATTCCGTCCCGGAATTAAATAGAAAACAAATGGGGGTACTTTTCTAGCATTGCGCTCTCTAGTTCCCAAGTTGATTCTTCTACATTATGAATCTGCCATAGTACTCTGACTTGCTTGATCACTTTGTTCCGAAGCACCTGCTCCTTCTTATCTATAATCCTTACTGGCTTCCCCACGTAAGTCAGATCTGGTTGCATTTCCACCTGCTCGTACTCCACTATGTGTCTGGCATCCCGATGATACTTCCTTAGCATTGACACATGGAACACATTATGAAGTTGTTGCAAGTTAGGGGGTAAGGCTAGCTCGTAAGCTAACTTTCCAATCCGTCTTAATATCTCAAAAGGTCCAATGTACCTTGGGCTTAGTTTTCCTTTCTTTCCGAACCTCATTAATCCCTTCCAAGGGGATACCTTCAGCAGTACTAAGTCCCCTACTTTGTATTCCTTGTCCTTTCGGGCTAGGTCTGCATATTTCTTCTGTCTGTCTTGGGCTGCTACAAGTCGCCCTCTGATAAGATCCACTATATCTTTGGTCCTTTGGACCACTTCGGGTCCTAGCATCTTCCGCTCCCCTACTTCATCCCAGTATAAGGGAGATCGACATCTTCTTCCGTACAGGGCCTCATAAGGTGGCATTCCGATGCTAGCATGAAAGCTATTGTTATAAGAAAACTCGATCAACGGCAAGTGGTCATCCCAACTTCCTTTAAGGTCTATTGCACAGACTCTCAACATATCCTCTAGTGTCTGGATGGTCCTTTCACTCTGCCCATCCGTCTGGGGATGGTACGCGGTACTCATATTTAACTTGGTCCCCGCACATTCCTGAAAGCTCTTCCAAAATCTGGAGTTGAACCTGGGGTCTCGGTCTGAGACAATGGACGCTGGGACTCCATGTCGCGTCACTATTTCCTTAAGGTAAATGTCCACCAGTCTATCGACTGTGTATCTCTCATTGATAGGAATGAAATGAGCTGACTTTGTCAGTCGGTCTATAATTACCCATATGGCGTCATGATTGGCTTTCGTCCTTGGCAAGCCTACAACAAAATCCATCGCTATCTGTTCCCATTTCCACTCGGGAATCTCCAGGGGTCGTAAAAGTCCACTGGGTCTCTGGTGCTCTGCCTTTACCCTTTGGCAAGTCAAACATTTGTTTACCCATTCTGCTACGTCCCTCTTCATGTTGGGCCACCAGTAATATTCCTTCAAATCCCTATACATCTTGGTACTTCCCGGGTGAATGGAATACCTTGAACTATGGCTTTCATCCAAAATCTCATCTTTAAGCTCTTGAACGTTCAGAACCCAAATCCGGCAAGAGTACCTCATTATCCCTTTATCATCTTTCTCAGTATGGATCTCCTCTCCAGTCATTGACTTTCTGCCTTCATTCATTATTTTCTCTTGGCACAATCGGATCTTTTCTAATAACTCTGGCTGCATTGATATCTCAAACAGCTTTTCAGTTCCGGTTCCGGTTACCTTTACTTCTATTTCCATTCTCTCAAAATCCCTTATCAATTCTTCCGAAGTCGTTATCATTCTGAGTCTTTCCTTTCTACTAAGGGCGTCAGCCACCACATTGGCTTTCCCCGGATGATAGAGAATCTCACAATCATAGTCCTAGATTAGTTCTAACCATCTCCTCTGGCACATGTTGAGCTCTTTCTGCGTAAATATGTACTTGAGGCTCTTATGGTCTGTGAAAATCTCGCACTTCTCTCCATACAAGTAGTGCCTCCAAATTTTAAGGCAAATACTATTGCCGCGAGCTCAAGGTCATGAGTAGGATATCTAATCTTGTATTTCTTCAGTTGTCTCGATGCATACGCAATCACTTTACCGTGCTGCATAAGCACACACCCTAATCCTTTGTGCGACGCGTCACTATATATCACAAAATCTCCTTTTCCGTCCGGCAATGCCAACACCGGGGCCGTTACCAACCTTTTCTTTAATTCCTGAAAACTATTCTCGCATTTCTCCGTCCATTCAAACTTCTCTGTCTTACGAGTAAGTCGTGTCAAAGGGGCTGCGATCTTCGCAAAGTCCTGTACAAATCTACGATAGTAGCCGGCCAATCCTATGAAACTCCTTACCTCTGTGGGTGTGGTTGGCCTTTCCCAATTTGAGACCACCTCTATCTTGGAGGGGTCGACCAATACTCCTTCTTTATTGATCACATGTCCTAAATACTGTACTTCATTCCGCCAGAATTCACACTTCGAGAATTTGGCAAATAACTGTTCCTCTCTGAGTACTCCTAGAGCTATCCTCAAATGCTCTACATGTTCTGCCTCAGTCCTTGAGTAAATCAAAATATCATCGATAAAAACTATCACACACTTGTCCAAGTATTTCTTAAATACTCTATTCATTAAATCCATGAAAGTCGTTGGGGCGTTGGTTAATCCAAAGGACATTACCAAGAACTCATAATGCCCATACCTAGTACGGAACGCTGTCTTGGAAATATCTTCGGTTTTAATCTTTAGTTGGTGATATCCAGTTCTCAGGTCAAACTTGGAAAAATAAACAGCATCCTTTAGCTGGTCGAACAGATCGTCTATTCTAGGTAATGGGTACCTGTTCTTTATGGTTAGCTTGTTCAACTCTCGATAGTCGATGCACAGCCTCATGCTCCCATCTTTCTTCTTAACAAATAAAACTGGTGCTCCCCACGGAGACACACTGGGTCTTATCATACCCTTATCCAAGAGTTCCTGCAATTGGATAGCTAATTCCTTCATTTCTAACGGGGCTAACCGGTAAGGTGCTTTTGAAACTGGCGCCGTCCCGGGAGCCAATTCAATAGCAAATTCAATCACTCTATCGGGAGGTAATCCCGGAAGGTCTTGTGGGAATACATCTTCAAATTCGTTGACTACTGGAATATCTTGTAAGTTGGGCACCTCCTTCTGCGTGTCCACCACATAGGCTAGGTAGGCCTCATTTCCTTTTCATAGCATCCTTCTGGCCTGGGCCATAGTCAAAAATTTCTGCGTCTGCCTTTTTCCTCTAAATATAACTTCTTTCTTCCCTGGGATATTTAACTTAACTTTCTTCCCTTTACAGTCTATCTGAGCATCATTGCTAGATAGCCAGTCCATTCCCAAAATTACATCAAACTCCCCTAATTTAAAAGGGATCAGATCAACACTAAAAGATTGCTCCCCTATGACTATCTCACAGGTGAGGTGAATCTGGTTAACAGGAATAATCTCATGATTGGCTATTTCTACTTGTAAGGGTTCTATCAAGGGTTCAGCCTTAAGTCTTAACTTACGTGCAAGGTCCTTTGATATAAAAGATTTAGTTGCTCCTGAATCAAATAAAATGTTTGCACTGACTGAATTTAGAGAAAGGGTACCTGCTATCACATCTGAATCTTTCATAGCATCCTGGACTGTCATGTTGAAAGTCCTTGCAGTAGGTGGCTTATTGGAGGCAGCCCTGCTGGCTCCTGAAGCTGCTGGTTTGTTCATTGGGCATTCCCTCTTCCAATGACCCGGGCGTCCACACTGATGACAATTGGTGGTTGGAATGACGGCAGGGGCTGACGAAGGGCATTTGTGAGAATAGTGGCCCACTTGCCCATACTTAAAGCAGGTTACTGGCTTTCCCTTACATTCCCCAGAATGCATTCTTCCACAAGTGTTACAGGCTGGCAATGGGGGTCGAGACTGGTTGGAATAGGACATTCTTGACTTCTGGCCGCTTTGGCTCACATTCACGCTCATTGGCCGCTTAAACCCAGTGTTCTTTCCCGGTAGGGACACTGCTCCTCGATTAAATCTAGTTAGGAAGCTCCTTCCTGCTGAACCCCCATCCATGCTCATATTTTTCCTCCTTATTCCCTTCTTCTCTCTTTCCTTCTGCATCTGTTCACTTCCGGCTTCTACAATCGTTGCCTTTTGCACCAGAGTGGCATAATCCGTAAGCTCAAGGATTGCCACCCTATTCTGAATCCACGGTTTCAGTCCCTGCTGAAACCTCCTAGATTTCTTTTCCTCGGTGCTCACAAACTCCGGCACAAACCTTGATAACTCAGTAAATTTCGCTTCGTACTCTGCTACAGATAAGTTATTCTGCTTTAGCTCCAAGAACTTGAGCTCCATCTGGTTTTCCATAAACCTCGGGAAATACTTCCCCAGAAATAACTGACTGAACCTCTCCCAGGTTATGATAGCATCTGTCTCCATGTTTTTCTTGGCCTTCCACCAGTAGTTAGCCTCTCCTTTCAGAAGGTAGGTAGCAAATACAGTCTTCTATGCCTCATCGGTACTCAAAATCTCAAAGGATTTCTCCATTTCCTTTAACCATGCCCTTGCCTCAACCGGGTCGGCTGATCCGTGGAACTCAGGGGGCTTAAGGGACTTAAAGGCCCTAAAAGAGTTTGCCACATCATTGTTATTTCCTTGAGGGGGTGGGTTGGGTTGACGTTCCAAGTTCTGCCTTAGTAGTTGCATGAACTGGCCCATGAGATCCATGCCTGGGTTTGGTACTGGTTGCTCAACCTCAGTTTCTCCTTCTTCAGCCTCTATCTCAAATTCCTCAACATCATATGTTTCCTCTTCCTCTTCATACAGGGAGTCATCCTGTTCCACGTAATCCTCGTCTTCCTCTTCACTGTGTTCCTGGTTTCTATTGTCCTGATTATGGCTTCCCTGGTCCTCAGATCCAGGGTTCGCCCTAGTTCCAATCTTTCTTGGCGGCATGATTCTGATAAAAAAAAATTATTGGGAAATTCAACGGTAGGTCACAATCATATACAACATTGTGCCTTGCACAACTCCTATAATGGAGAGAACGTATCTCGCAATTCTATTACATTATCACAGTTCTAATAAGAAGTGCAGTAATAATAATGATAAAAACAGTGATCTCGTCACTAAGGAACTGAACCGAAAGGAAACAAATATATACATAATGCGAGAAATACATAGTTTGATCTGGTCAAAAGTACAACAGTGCTACAGCCATCTGTCCCAAAAGTGATACACAAGAGTCTATCTGTCTAGTCAGAAAAAAAGGATGTTATATACAAGTCACTATCCCGAAAAATTGGCTCTTACTAAGGCCTCGGCTAACTAGACAACTAGACTATTCCATCGTCAATCCTGAATCACACACCGGAGCGGGTCAGCTCCCATACCCTTTCCATCGCATGACGGAAGATATAGTCGGCCTGCCGCCTGGAGATCCTACCATGCCTGTCCCCTTGGAGCGATCTGAGCCTCGCTCGGGATGTGAGCTCTATCCCCGTAAGCTCCCTCCTCAAGGATCGGGGTATAGAAGCCCTAGTCTCATAAGCTCGGGTACGCCTGCCCGCCCTCTCTACATCCAACTCCCTCCTGGCCTCATCCAGTCGGGCCTCGGCAACAGCCACTCGGGTCCTCAGTACATCCTGAACATAGCCATGGGCTAACAAAGACTGCCCGTGGGCAGGGTCGAGAGGTGGTGAATCCGGAGCCGCTGGGGGTGCCTCCTCGGTCTGTCTAGGCTCGGAAGTATGGGTCTCTGAGCTGTCATCATAGGTGCTCCAGGATGGTAGTGGCAGGGTAGGGGCTCTGACCACAGGGAGTGTGGGTAAAGGGGTACCAGTGTACACTACTATAGCTCCGACACGCTCCTCAGCCACTGGGACCTCATTCGGGTCCTCCTCATCTGAAATAGCAATAACCTCCGTCTCTGACTCCTCTGAGGGGTCCTCCTCACCCTCCTCCATCTCAGGCTCCTCCTGATCCTCGACATCTAGAAGTGCCTCATCATGCTCACGCTCGAACATCTCAGGGTCCTCTATCTCAGGCGCCTACACATTAAACGAGCTAAGTTACTATCATAATACTTATAAGGGTTCCTGTAAGGGTTTTAACTGTCAGCACTACTTTAAGTAGTCTGACCATGAACTTGGCAAGAGTTCTTATTATCTTTATGAGTTTATTATTATATCGTCACATCATCTCTGAGGTTTATAACGCTTAGCTCTGATACCATTTCTGTAACACCCCCAGATCCGGGGTCAGGGATCCGGGTTGTCACTGTCTTTCTTTCCACAATATCACTTCACTTAATTAATAATAAATAACCTTATGCTGTGACCCCACACTAACACACACCACAACCCGTTATAGTCTCAGAGATGAAATTGAAATAAGTACAAGTCCTTGAATCCACAATTAAAAGTTATTACAACCCAAAATGATTACTTGATAAATTTACAGTTAATTGCCATTATCTGCCACAATTTATAATTATACATAATTGATTCTCAAAAGTAGAATGCCTGATCTACCAATAGATCCACCTTTGCAGCTATAGCAGCTACAACATCAACGGGAAGACGCGAGACGCTTCCCACGCGCTTGCGCTGGGTCTGCTGGAGTCTGGCCATCTTTTCTAACTGTTATTGTGTGATGAAGAAATAAAGCAAGAGTGAGCCTTACAGCTCGCAAGATAATATATAGTGATAACAATAATACAAGTATCTAAATGGATACTTACTAGAATCCTTTATCATGTGTAAGGTAATTACTTACTGGATATAAGTTTTAAAAGAAGATGAAGTTACCAATTACTTCACTATACTTATACCATTTTTAGAAATCTACTTGAACTACTACTGTTCAAAGTATAATAAGATTCACGAGGTCATCCCATAGACGAGACCATAATTAAACTTGAAAATATTTGATCTTTGAAATATTTTGAAAAGAAATGAAGTTACGAGATACTTCATTCAATGGATACACCAATAAAACTGTTTGACCCTGTCAATGCTTCGGCAACCACCCATTAGTAGCCTTTCGATCGAAATGCTACGGGTAGTGTTGCAAAATTATCCAAATGGATGATGAACTCATTACGGGAGTTTGCCGCACCAGGAAGACCACTTACGATGATCAGTCGTAGTAGTACAACCCCACCATTTTCTACATGTAGAGGAGAACCTGTCGGATTTACTTGTCAACCGAACACGGAACTCCTAAGGAATGGACCGCCTTAGCGAAACTTCCAGGCCATTTTGGCTAATATAATAAGGCTGGGCCGGCGCTACTCGGCCACTTACGCCACTCCTAGTTCAGATGAAATCCATGACTCTGAAACGTAAAGCTCGTCCCCACTTTCCCCAAGTAGAAACTTGTTGATACGGCTCCACCAAGAAGTCGTATCTAGTTGGAAAGGAAAACTCACCGATATTTCCCAGGCGATGCCTGTTAATGGATTAACTTGTTCCAAGAATTTTACTTCCCGAATATTGGGTAAGTAATCAAAAACTCTTTTATCAAGACAACAACCTTGTTGCGAATATAAAACACACCACCGAGCCGGATCCCTCTGGTTTTGAGCGAGTATTTAAATCCCCTTTTTAAAAGGAAGATCTTAAATATAAAAATGAGTTTTGGGATCCGCTCTAACTTTTGAAATTCATTTTAAAGACTTGAAAACACTTTAAAGAGTGTTTGGAATAATGCTGATTTAATAAAGTAAATCAGTCTCAATATAAAGAAATATCTGAATATTATTATTTAAATAATATTCCCATAAAGAGTAATTGAGGTAGAAGTTGGAAAACTTATACTTGAAATGAATAGTAAATAATCAAAGATATACTTATACGAAAGTAATATCTTTATTTGAATATCAAAAGTAAGTTTGATTATTGAACATTATTCTTTAATAAATAAAGAATATTAATAAATAATAAGCGGATGCATAATACCTCGAATGAATATTATAAATAATATTCATTAAATAAAATAAAGGAGTCATACATCCTCAAATGAATATCCAAGTAATATTCAATAAATAATATAAAGGAGTCATAAGTCCTCGAATGAATATTCAAGATAATATTCATTAATAAAATAAAGTTATCGAATAAACCTTATTCGATTAATAGCTTTGAAAACTATAACCATATATATATATAAAATATATATATATATATATATAAAATATATATATATAAAATCTACTCGGGATCCTCGACTCCCGGTTTTAGAAAATGTTTTCACCTTTGGGTCCCTATACTAAGGGTATATGCAAATTACCGCTATTCTCTAGCATAGGTATTATCAACTGAACCAACAGATATATATGGCAAGAATACGAAACAGGCATGCATATGTACCATATCACATGCTACAATATATCGCAAGAATTTGCTAATATAACCATCATGCATCTATTACAAGATAATGCATATACAAGTGTATACATCACAACAACAGTATAACGGATAGAAAACTTGCCTGAGCGACTGGGGGTGATAAAAGGCTCGGGACGAGTCTGGTAACCTATAAACAACAAGTAAGTTGGAATTAAACCAAAGTCACTTGTAAATCTATACTTTAACTAACTTAGACTCTAACGCTTGCTTTGCGCTTACTGATTCTCTTAAGTCACTCGAGTACCCTCGGCTCCACCATTTTTAATAATTTAACCATTACGAGTTTTAAGGCGATTCCTTCGCGAGTGTCTTACCAACTGCCTAACACTCTTACCATAATTGTTTCATACACTAATTAACCCTTTTTGGTCTTTAACCTATGTTTCAAAGTAAGGCGAGGGGAAAAGTTTCGTTCGCGAAACGCCGTTACTTAAAACGGTCGTTTCTCCTAAACCGTACATCGGAATCAAACGAACTACATATCAAAACGAAGCTCGTAACATGAACTATCTAAACATGGCAATGGTAATAATCTAGCATGGAGTTCTCGGATCCTAATGTTATGAACAATAGCAGTCTAAAGTAAATCGGACATTACGACGGCTATATTTACGCAATTTCCCAAATTTAAACCATTCCAAAACCATCACAATTCAACCCCAATTCACAACCCAATCAAACCTCCATCTAAACTAAATTATAACAGCCCCAAATCAACTCATTATAATCAATCTACTTAATCCAAAAACTTGAATTTAAACTATACTACATTCTTTAACCAAATCATAAGATTTCAACAAATCAATCACCACCATTCCAACCCAAACTCTTAAACAAACAAGTTTCAAGCTACTCTTTACCCTCACAACCATAATCAACCTAATATACAAATTAAAGCTAGGGTTTGGAGATGATATACCTTACTTGAAGTGGTGGGAGTAGCTAGGAAGCCTTAAGAAGCCTTGAGAAGTCTTAGGGATGCTTGGATCTTAAAGGAAAACAAGAAAAAATCAAGTTAAAAACTTTGAAATCACTATTCATTGTCTTCTTCATTGATTTATTGGAGAAGATTGAGAAAGAATTGAAGGCTTAAACTCATAAGATAGCCATAACTATGCATAAGGATGACTAGGGAATTATCTTACCAATTTAGGAAGCCTTGATCTTGAGTTTTGAAAATTCTTCCCTTTAAAGTTGAAAAAAGCCGAGAGCAAGCCTTGGTGATGAAGAATAAAATTTTGTTTTGATGAGAAATGATTTGTTTGGCTTGGTGGATGAAATTAGATTTGTTTTATTTTAGGATAATTACCAATTTAACCTTGGTTTTGTGTGGTTAACAATCCACCACATTTCCTTCCTTCTTATGTCATGCTTGCATCACTTTGTGATGTCATCATCCCTCCTTTGTCCTCTTTTTATTGGTTGGATGACATCATCCCCACTAATCTCTTTGATTAGCTTCCTAATTGTTTGCCTAATGACCGTTGATCTGTTATACGGTTCGCTTAACTTTCATTTTCGTTTATCATTTGAGGGATCATACTCGGGATCTTATTACTTAGGTTCCCCTAACCTTTCTCAATATATTATATTCCTTTTATGATCCTCTCTTATAATCCTTTAATTTAAATCATTTTTATCCTGTTACCTTATACTCAATTCTTTCCGTATCTAATGGATTTCCGGGAAAAATCAAAGTGTTCGGTATTGGATTCTGACGATCTTTACATACACTTATATTCCATGTAGAGTGCTAATAAAATCTCAGAATATCCATAACAGAACCCCTACATAGTGTGGCATGAAAAGTTTTCTCATTCAGCTAAAACACTATTCATAAGGGTTACAAAAAGTTGAAAATTTTGAGGGTTATTACACAAAGGATCAAGTTGGCCTCCACCTCCAAGGTGTGCTTCAATAGGGAAATTCCTAAAGGATCAATTAGTTTCAACATTTTTCAAAGAGGCCTGATAAAGATCAACCAGATGCTTGGAGGTACGACGGGTACGACTCCAATGACCTTTCATTCCACAACTGCGATAAGTACTTTGAACCCTTTTATCCATCATATTAACTTTAGAATGTTCCTCATTTTTCGTCCACTTGTGGTGGTGAGATTTTCTTTTAAAATTTGAGAATTTTTTTATTATTATGACCTCGTCCATGTAAGAAACCACGACCACGAGCATATCCACGAGCACGCCCAAATCCACGCCCACGCCCTCTTCCACGCCCACGCCCTCTTCCACGCCCAGATTGCTTACTTGGCCCAAGATCATTAATGGTAACAACAATCACTTCATGGAATGGTGTTGAATCAGTTGGACGGGCTTGATGATTTTTTATCAATAGTTCATTAATTTTCTCAGCAAGAAGCAAGACTGATATAAGCTCGGAATATTTCTGAAACCCTCTTTCACGATATTGCTGCCGCATGAGCATATTAATGGCGTGGAATATGGAGTAAGTTTTCTCCAACATATCTTTATCAGTTATATTTTCACCACATAATTTCAGCTGAGAATTAATCTTAAACATTGCAGAGTTATACTCGCTTACACTTTTAAAATCTTGCAGGTACAAGTGTAACCAATCATAGCGAGCCTTAGGAAGTATGATAGTTTTCTGGTGATCATATCATTCTTTCAGATTTTTCCAAAGGGTTGTTAGATCTTTAATAACCAAATATTCGGTTGTCAATCCTTCATCAAGGTGGTGGTAGAGGAATATCATAGCTTTTTCTTTTTCTTGCTCAGAAGTTTTGTTCCTTTCTTTAATTGTGTCACCAAGACCCATAGCGCAAAGATGGATTTCCGCATCCAAAATCCATGTCAAGTAATTCTTCCTGGTGACATCAAGTGCGTTGAACTCAAGTTTTGTAAGGTTCGACATTTTTTATATTACTATAATAAACGTAATATAATTAATCAATCATAATAAGCACATTCAGTCAATATTTAAAATATGCAAAGAAAACAAATATGCATTAATATTTAAAAACGAATGACAATATAACACAATATTGACAATACATGGGGATCACACACACGCATGAAAATGTAAACTCAAAAAGTATTATTATGTGATGTTTGTAAAATACTATATTAGCCATGTAGAAAAAGAATGTAATAGAAGACAACAAGCAATAAATATTAGGGGGTTTTATAAAAGCCTAATGTCCAATATCAATTATCGACGTATTGTGTATATACTAGCATTTTATGTGCTAGTTATACGAACTTGAGTATGTGTATGGTACATTGAATTCAATCTAGTGGTATATTGAATTCAATCTAATATATATATAGCGTCTAGCACGTTGCACCCATTTCCACCTTTATAATTTTGCTCACCCCAATCCAAAAAAATAATAATATAGTTTCCTAGTATATTAAATCAAGGAAGGTGGGAACTATTGTTAGGTCACACACACTGTATAAGGGGGTTGAATACAGTGTATACTACAATCAAATCGAATTAAGAACACAAGTATGTAACACAAAATAATCTTATTAATAAAACAGTATTACAATGGAACCGGTCTCTCTCAGTGATGAACAAAATATCACTAGAGTTGTTAGGGTTACAATGAATAATATTCTCGATTAAGATAACACATATAGTGTAAACCCTATGTTGTGTTTATATAGACACACAGTTACAAGATAATCTTCTAATTGATATCGAATATACGTCTGCATCCTAAAATATATCAATTAGTTATCTTTTCCTCAAAGTCTTCTATTCTTCATAGAATTCTTCCCCATTCATATCTCTTCTTGTGTTTGCCTTAAACTTCTTTTCTTCAATCAGCCGTCTTCCTTATCTGAATGTCTTCTTAAGTCATGATATTATCTCCTGATAAATATCTTCTGATATCTTAAGTTCTGATAACTTAAGTTCTGATATCTTAAGTTCTGACTTCAATATAAGTACTGATTTTCAGTTAAGTCCTAATTTGTCCTGTTAGTCAAGATCTGAAAACTAAACACAAATCATTATTAGACATGACATCACAAATATATCTAACAATCTCCCCCAACTTGTAAATTAGCATAATATACAAGTTTAATAGATATTTGATTATGTCAAAAACATTAAGTACAAATACATATGAGAATTTGATTAAATAAATACAACTCACTGTCTCTAGAGCTTTTACCATCCTTAAAGTCTGATATCAGCTTTAACCTGTATATCCTTCAAAATTTATCAGCTGTAGTTCTTGACTTGGCTTCAGTGTGTGATCTCTCTAATGTCAGGAGTTGTTCTGAGATAGTTCTTTAATAAACTCCTCTCAGCATATTCAAGTTCATTCTGCATCCTCCTTTTTGCATCTTTAAGTTCAACTGTATCTTCCCCTGTCTGAAAGATAGCAGCCCTGAGATCATTTATTTTTGCTTTCCTTATCTCCTGATCCAGTCTGATGACATAGGCTTTATCAGACTCTAGATTGAATTCAAGACCCTTAATACCAAGAAATGTGGTGATTTTAGCAGTATTAGGCTTCATCTCAACTAGTTCTCCATTGTGAGCTCTGTACTTAGGATAGTATGGCTTGTCAGACTTTATAGAGTAAAGTTTCTTCTGTCTTTCAATATCAGACCTTATGTATCTGGCAGCACTATCTGTTGATCTGTTCTTCACTTGAAGTAGAAATAGCACATGTTGCAATTCTTCAAAGTAATTCAAACGAATAGCATCCTTTCTTATCTGGAATACCCTCCCATCTGTCATGAAGTATAGCATGATATCGTCTTTTAACACAGAGTGGTAGACCATTTGTACAGACTCCAGTTGATTCAATCTTTCAGGAGTTGTTCCTACTCCTGGTTCACTCAAAGAGGTTAGATCAGAGGTAGTATTATTTACTCTCTTTTCTTTAGAACTACCCAATCCTGATTTATCTCTAGCTTCCTTTCCTCGAATAACTCTTGCTTCAAAACCACTTGATGTAGTCTTCAAAGGTTGAGTAGATTGTTGAGCTTTAGTAAACCCAGGTAGTAGAATTTTGAAGGTTTAACATGAGCAATGTCAGAGGTTTCCTTTTCTTTATCTTCTGATATCAAGCCAACTTGAACTCTGACAGAGGTTGCTTGCTTCATTGTAATATCAGAATTTACTAAGTCCTGATCTTGAACAACATGAGCTCTGTCAGAGGTTGTTTGAATATTCTTCTTCTTCAAAATCAGACTAGTATCTTCATCAGATTTTGCTTCCAGATCCATGATTTGCATATATATCTTTACAGGTTCATCAACTTTATCTTTGCCCTTGAACCTTGGATCTACCTCTACTTGTGATTTGGCTTTGGATTCAAATTTGATTGCCTCAGAGTTTGTTTTCTCTTTAATCACAATGCCCTTAAGCTTTGGAGGTTTCTTTGCAGTAATAGAAGCTTTAGACTTGGATTTGACATTTTCTGCTTTAAGTCTGGCTTCTTCTTTCTTCAGACTTTCAAAGTCCATTCCTGGATTGTCTTTGAGAAATAGTCTTTTTGAAATTTCTTCATCCAGCTTTTGTAACTTGGGGTCTTAATAGTAGACTATTGTTTCCTTCCCCTTGAACTTCAGTGTCTGCATAAACTTCTGTGATTCTTGACTTTCACCATGTATCAGAACATCAGGCTTAGTCAGAACTTGCTTATAAGAACTTATTCTTTTATCAGCATCAGAGCTTGATCTATGTGTAGAAGTTCCTACTTTCCTAGATGAAGAGCCTTTTCCTTGACCATGACCTCTACCCCTTTCAGAGTTTCCCTGTTCTTCATTATCATCATCCTTACCCTTTAGTGGTTGATCAATTTTGCATTTGGACTTAATCACTTTCTCCCCCTTTTTGGCATCATCTGATAGAAGGAGAGAGACAAGTAATTCCACAGAGTTTTGGATTTCATTGAGTTGATCTTGTTGAGCAGCTTGATTCTTTAAAATATCAGATATTTGAGCTTGCTGCTTTTCTTGAGTCTTTTCTATATACCCAATGCGGTCAAAGGCTGGCTTAAAAAACCTGTTCTTTCCAATTTGATATTCATGTCTTGCTGAATCAGTGTTTCTTGAATTTTGTTCACCTTGGCTTGAGTTATTGAGTGTTGACCTTGAAGGTGCCTTGTACTCAATGCAGTAACTCTAAGCTGTGCTTTGAAGTCATCATTCACCAGCATCTCATCAGCTTTAGCCAGGTGCTCAGCAAGAATATTTGCAGTAGGAACAAAATCAACTTTATTCCACTCCTTGATCCATTCTTTTCCTCTTGGATTTTCACTCCAAGGTACTGATGCATCCTCTCTAACAAAGTTCTTGATTAAATCAGCTTTGCCTAGAACTTGTTGAGGTGCATGTCCTGAAGGACCAGCTGCATCAGCATATAGATTTGTAGCAGCTTCACCAGTATTATCAACATTTGCAGCATCAGAACTTACAGAGCCTGCAGAATCAGCTTCCTCTAATATCTTATCTTCATCATCTAGATTTAGAAGAGGTGTTGTTGGAATATCTGCATTGAAATCAGCATCTAAAATTGGTGTTGTTGGTGGAGTATGTTGAAGAATGGTTGGAGCTTCTAAGTACAGAACCTCAGGCACATTCAAGTTGTTAATATCTATTTCAGCACTTATACCTTGATTATCAGCATGTACTTGTTCAATGATAGGAGACAAAGGAGGTGTAGATTCAGTGGATTAAGCAAATTTTGGTTGTGTAGATGGAAGGGATTCAATCATAATTGGCTCCTTTGGGATCAGAGATTCTTGATCCCCTTCCTTAGCTGCTGCTTCTACATCCTCTGAATCTGACTCAGCTATGTCCCTGTTAGCTCTTTGTTTCTTCCATCTCTTCAAGGGTGGAGAAACTGTGGGAGCTTTGTCATCAGAATTTATCTTTCTAAGCCTTTTGAGGGGCCTAGAACTCCCAGTTTCCTTTATTTTCTGAGGTGACACTTCCTCAGCTGCTTCAGCAACAGGTTCTGATGTTTGAACATGTGCCTCATCTTCATATTCATCTCTCAGAATCATCCTCCTTCTTTTCTGCTGTGACTGAGGTACTATCTTAGTCCTCTTTGCTCTAGAAGAAGAAGGCTTCCCTGTAGGTGCTGATGGTTGATTGGTATGTGCTGATGTTTGTGGTTGCTGTGTTTGGATGGTGGTAGGTTCTGATGGATGTTGTGTGTTGGTGGGTTGGACATCCGGATATAGCAATGAATAGGTAGCAGCATCAGCATTTACAAGGGCTTACTTTACTGATAAAGGAATTCTAAGGGGTCTCAAAACTTCCTTCTTGTTGTCAGTAGATAAAAGATCAGTAAAAGCCCTTTTTACTAACCTAAAAGGTTCTATGATTTCACCTGCTAGTTGTGGTTCATCTGATGTACAATAATTATAAATTAACTGACAGACCTAGTAAAGTAAACTGCATTCCTGTCCTCTTTCATTCTATCTCCTATAAAACATAACACAATCTTTGCATAATCAAAATGAGACTGGTTTAGGAGTGCATACCCAATTTGTTGTGTCAGAATGGGAATGGCATCAAAATTTGAGCATTTTTTGGCAAACGTCTTCGTGATGCAATCGAAGAAGAAGCTCCATTCCCTTCGAATATATGGGCGTTTGAGTTGACCCATCTTAGCCAAACTCTTTTCATATCCAAGATTAGCCATCATTTGCTGTAGTAAGGGCTCCTCCACAGCAGAACTGAATTGACAGGATTCAGGTAGGTGTAGAGCTTTTCGAACTGCTCCCGGAGTAACAACATACTCAACCTCATTTAATGTAAATACGATGCTTGGAGTCCCATGCTTACCACCATCATCATAATGTCCAGTACGCCAGAATGTCAGAACTTGAGTTCTAGATATACTGGATGGTTGTGTCAATGCGAACCAAATTTCACTATGAGATAAGAAATCCTGAATAAAATGAAGTTCTGAAGGAGCTTCACTCTTAGTGAGAATGGCAGCATAGTTGTTGGGGACGAAATTTGCTCCATTAAAGATTATATCCTTGGGTGCCATTGAAAAATAAGTGAGAAAGAAGAGTGCCTGAAAGGTGTTTAATAAAATGTATGTATAGAAAACCGTCAGAGAATGTGAGAAGATAAGAAAAAAAAGAGAGAGTATAGAGTGCAAAAGTAGATAAAAGATTTAAAATCTTTTCTCTCTTTTACTTATACACGCTCCACTTGACAGCAGTTATTGAGAAGTGGAACAGACTATACACCTGTTAGCCATGCAACAGTTAAGACAGTAGTTAATGGGCACGGAAAATAAGTAATGATTACTATACACGTGGAGTTTTTAAAAAAAAACTGATCCCACTAAACAAATAATTATTATTGTCTTTATCTCACTTAAACCAATATTCTGATAAAATATAACCATTGAAGTATTGACCAAAAATAAATCAAGTAAATAAATACTACCACGTAAGCATCAGAACTTGATTATTATCAGAATTTAAAAGTCATCAGAATATGGTTCCTTTACTCAAAAAGTGAATGTTTATTTCTGTAATTCTTCACACAAATACTGATATGGTTACAACAGAACTTAATCATCAGGACTTTCATCAGAACTCGTCCTTAGAATTTATGCAACTAACACTTAAACTGTTCATTCAAAATAACATTGATCACCACGGTAATTTTCATCATTCATATGGAGTGTAAGTGTGTGCTTTGAAGCTAAATATCAGACAAAGAGTAAAGTCTGATTCACTTAAGTACATCCTAGAAATAAGGCATAACTAAGAACTTTGCTCAAAATCTGTCATTAGTCTGAAGTCTACTACAGAATGAGGTCATCCATGAATCCACCTCAACTGTTTTGTGCTCATTTTATGCATCTTTTGAAATTCCTTTTTACAGTGGCTTCTTAGTGTAAGTGAGTCACGACTGCTTATCAGAATTTATGTTATTATCAGAGTATTTCTCCAGTAATCAGAGAATGTGAAAAGTCACCAAGAAAATATTATTTTGCTTTTCTAATGCATATTACTTAATACCAGCAATGCACTTGGGTCTTCCCTTCCACATACATTTTTCTCTAGATCTCAAATGAGTACCTGATATTTATTTATTTTCTTTTCTTTTTCTTTTGATAAGTGAGGCTTATCAGCACTTAGTACACCCATAAAATTTACAAACATCAGAACTTAACAGATAAGAAGCAGCATTCTAGTTTTTGACTTAGTAATAAGATACACAAAGTAAACCTAACCAAGCTCAATATCAGAATTTGCTTGTGTTAAAAGATTTTCACATAAACAATTACTTCAAACATGGGATCTTTATTATATTAAAGACTACTAGGTCAGTATCTAGCACATGTATCCTCATTGGATTGAATAGTCACAGAAACATTCATATCACTATCAAAGTTTAGAAATCCACATCAGACAACAATCAACACTTAGGTAAATTTCAATTTAAGCACAGATTACACAAAAAAGTAATATTTGTTAATACTGATCATATAGTCTGATGTATCAGAACATAAACTAAACAGATTTAGAGAAAGAACCTGAAACCATTCCAAGTTCATTTACCAATCTTGTAAAAGTAGCTTTACACAGTGGTTTTGTGAAGATATCTGCTAGTTGTTGATCTGTTGGAATAAAATGCAATTCCACTGTACCTTCCATCACATGTTCCCTTATGAAATGGTACCTAATGCTGATGTGCTTTGTCATTGAGTGTTGAACTGGATTACATGTCATAGCAATAACACTTTGATTATCACAGTAAATAGGGATTTTTAAAAATTCTAACCCATAATCCAGTAACTGATTCTTCATCCAAAGAATCTGTGCACAATAGCTTCCTACAGCAATGTACTCTGCCTCTATAGTTGATGTGGAAATTGACTTTTATTTCTTGCTAAACCAAGAAATTAATCTGCCTCCAAGAAATTGGCAGCTTCCACTTGTGCTTTTCCTGTCAATTTTGCACCCTGCAAAATCTGCATCTGAGTAACCTATTAGCTTAAAGTCTGATTCCCTAGGATACCACAATCCTAGATCAGTTGTACCCTTAAGGTACTTGAAAATTCTTTTCACAGCTGTTAAGTGAGGTTCTCTTGGATCTGCTTGAAATCTTGCACAAAGACAGGTAGCATACATGATATCAGGTCTACTTGTAGTTAGATAGAGTAATGAGCCAATCATACCTCTGTAATCAGTAATATTTAATGATGTACCAGTATCCTTATCCAATTTTATTGCAGTGGCCATAGGAGTGGATGCACTTGAACAGTCTTGCATTCCAAATTTCTTCAACAAATTTTTGGTGTACTTAGATTGACAAATAAAAGTTCCTTCTTCATTCTGCTTGACTTGAAGTCCCAGAAAATAGCTAAGTTATCCCATCATACTCATTTGATATCTTGACCGCATTAGCTTGGAAAACCTTTTACAAAGTCTGTCATTTGTAGAACCAAAAATAATTTCATTAACATATATCTGTACCAAAAGTAAGTCATTTCCATGGTTGAGATAAAATAAAGTTTTGTCAATTATCCCTCTGTTAAATCCACTTTCCAGAAGAAACTGAGCTAATATCTCATACCATGCTCTTGGAGCTTGCTTAAGGCCATAAAGTGCTTTATCAAGTCTATAGACATGATGAGGAAACTTTGAATCTACAAAACCTGTAGGTTGTTCAACATATACTTCTTCTTCCAATTCTCCATTAAGAAAAAGCACTTTTTACATCCATTTGAAAGACTGTAAACTTTTTGTGAGTAGCATAAGCCAAAAATATTCTTATGGCTTCCAATCTAGCAACTGGTGCAAATGTTTCATCATAATCAATTCCCTCATGTTGAGAATATCATTTTGTAACCAGCCTTGCTTTATTCCTTGTAATTATGCCATCACTATCAGTTTTGTTTCTGAACACCCATTTTGTACCAACAACCGATCTGTTCTTTGGTCTTGGCACTAGGGTCCAGACTTTATTTCTTTCAAATTCATTTAACTCTTCCTGTATTGCTTGCACCCAATCAGCATCTTGAAGAGTTTCTTCCACTTTCTTTGGTTCAGCCTGAGAAAGAAAAGAATGATAGAGATATTCATTTGATGTTGATGTTCTAGTTCTAATACCTGCTTCAGGATCTCCAATAATCAAGTCAGGTGTATGTGCTTTAGTCCACTTCCTTACAGATGGAAGGTTATCTCTAGAACTGGACGCTCCCCCATGATTCATGCTGTCTCCATCAACATTTTCTGATGCTCCCCCTGAAATTATACTCTCTAAGTTGGATCCTTCAGAATTTGAGTTTCCAGAATTATCAGAACTTGGCTCATCAGAACTTGATGAATCAGAAGTTGAGTTTCCAGAATTATCAGAACTTGGCCCATTAGAACTTGATGAATCAAAACTTAAAGAGCCTGTTCTAGGTTCTGATGCTTCTTGAGATGTGGTTGGATCTTCAATATGCTCCCCCTGCTCAGGTGCATTTTCCTTTGGCGTAGTCACCACAGTTTCAATAACATCAGAGTTTAACCCATCAGAGTTTGTAGTATCATGATTTAGAATATCAGAATTTACAGAATCAAAATTTAAAGCTTCATTCTCAAATCTCAGCTGATCATGATCATTGAAATCTTCAAGTCCAGTAATCTTCTTATCATCAAAAGAGACATTGATAGATTCCATGACAACCCTTGTTCTTAAATTATCGAGCTAAAAAAGAAAAGAAAAGATAGATTCTGAAGGCTTTTGTGGAAAGTGGATATCCAACAAAAAATCCTTCATCAACTTTAAGATCAAATTTGGATAGCTGTTCAGGGTGAGTCTTAAGAACAAAACATTTGCATCCAAATACATAAAAGTACTTCAGATTTGGCTTCTTTTTCTTCACCATCTCATATGGTGTCTTTCCATGCTTGTTGATAAGTGTTGCATTTGGAGTAAAACAAGCAGTCTACACAGCTTCAGCCCAAAAGTAAGTTGGTAACTTTGCTTTATCAAGCATAGTTCGTGCAGCTTCAATAAGAGTTCTATTCTTTCTTTCAACAACTCCATTTTGTTGTGGAGTTCCAGGAGCAGGGAATTCCTGCTTTATTCTATGGTCTTTGCAGAACTCTTCCATAACCATATTCTTGAACTCAGTGCCATTATCACTTCTTATAATTTTCACAGAGTCTTTGACAAATTTATCCAGTTGTTTGACATGATCAATTAAGATAGATGCAGTTTGACTTTTTGTGTGCAAGAAATACACCCATGTATATCTGGTAAACTCATCTACTATAACCATATCATATTTCTTCTTTGCAATAGACATGAAATTTACTGGACCAAATAGATCAACATGTAGTAAGTGATAAGGCTCAAGAATTGAAGATTCGGTCTTGCTCTTGAATGAAGATTTTCTTTGTTTTGCCTTTTGACATGAATCACAAAGGCCATCAGGAGAAAATACTGATTTTGGCAGTCCTCTCACAATATCTTTCTTGACTAGTTCATTTATATTGTTAAAATTTAAATGAGAGAGTTTCTTGTGCCAATCCCAGCTTTCTTCAATTGATGCTCTACATAACAGACAGATTGCAGAACCATCAGAACTTGTTGAAAGCTTGGCTTCATAAATGTTACCATGCCTGTATCCCTTTAGAATAACTTTGCCTGTAGATTTGCTTACAATTTCACAATGTTCTTCAAAGAAATCCACATGATAACCTCTGTCACAGATTTGACTAACACTCAGCAGATTGTGTTTAAGTCCTGAGACTAGAGCTACTTTTTCAATGATGACATTCCCAAGATTGATATTGCCATATCCCAGAGTTTTTCCCATGTTGCCATCTCCATAAGAAACTCCTGGGCCAGCTTTCTCCACAAAGTCTGATATCTGGGCTTTATTTCCAGTCATATGTCCTGAACATCCACTGTCCAGTACTAGGATGTTTTTCCTGTTGCCCTGCAATCACAAAGACCACTAATGATTAGTTTTAAGGACCCATACTTGCTTGGATCCTTTGGCCTTATTAAGTTTGTTAACATTTGCAGCGGATTTAACATCAGAGTTTATGTTAACATTTTTCTTATCAGAATTTACAGTATCAGACTTTGCATCAGAACTTACACTAGAAGGAACAATGCTAACTTTCTTTAAAGAAGGTTTTATTTGATAATAATCATAGTACAAACTATGATATTCCTTACAAGTATAAATGGAATGCCATACACTACCACAATGAAAACAAGGATTTTATGGCTTAAACCTAACAGACTGACTCTTAACTCCTGACTTAGAAGGTAAGGAGTTTATATTCTTATTCTTCCTGCAAAAAGAAGCCAGATGGTTAGAATTTCCACAGTTATAGCATTTCTTTCTAGGAGCATTAGGAACAGACTTATAATTATTGCTTTTGTTCACACCTTCCTTTCCATTCCTATTTTTCCTAGGTGGCTTTATCTTGTTTACATCCTTAATCTCTTTCAGCTTGTACTTAAGCTGCTTCTTTGTCATTAAGCCTATGTTAACTTCAGCTGGTTTATTCTGTTTTAATTTGTCAGAAGTTGACTCTGCCTTAACTTCTGTATCAATATCTTTCATTTTTTCATAATCAGACTTTACAGATTTAGCTACAAATTTAACAGGATTTACCTTTGGCTTAGTAGTCTGTTTAAGAATAATTGGCTTAATTTGTTCAGTTCATTTTTCACTTTTATCATCTCCATAACCTAAGCCCTATTTCCAGTTTCCACTACTTTGTAATCTGAGTTGTTCTGCCAGAGTTAGTCCAAGTCCTGATAATCTCTCTTTCCTTTTCTAACTCAGTTTTTAGAGATTGATTCAATTTTAACACTTCATCTCTAACATAAAAAGCATCATCTCTTTCTTTCTGAGTTTGATGGAACATAACTAACTCCTTTTCTAAATAGTCATTCATTTTCTTAAAAGCCAGATTTTCAGAAGTTAACCTATCACATGTTAAAGTCTGATCTCTATAGCTAATGAATATGATTTTAAGATAAGATCTCAACTAAGTAATACAATCAGTATGAAAAGCATAAGTTGTTTGAGGTACCTTTAACTCAGCAGCTTCAGAACTGCTATCAGCATTTGCCATCAAGGCATAGTTCACCTCATGTTTAGAATCTGAAGTGTCTGTCCAGCTTTTCTTCTTTGTGATAAGTGCCTTGCCTTTGTCACCTTTTCCTTTCTTGCAATCAGGAGATATGTGGCATTTCTTACCACAATTGTAGCATTTAACATTTGAGTAATCTCCTCCGTCAGACTTTCCGGCTTTGCCTTCAGATTTTCTGAATCCCTTCTTATCAGAACTTCCACTTTTCCTGGAAAATTTCTTTCCCCTTCTGAATTTCCTGTAGGTTATCTTTGTGATACCCTTCACCATAAGAGCACACAATTTCATCATCTCTTCATCAGCATCCATCTCAGATAGACTTTCAGTTTTTGAATCCTCATCACTATCAGAACTTGATGACTCAGTATCAGACTTTGTGATGAGAGCCTTTCCTTTGCCTTTCTTTGAGACGGCCACTTTGGGGGATTCCTCCTCAGCCTTAAGAGCAACTGTTCTTGACTTTCTCCCATGTCTCTTGCTTCTTTGATCCATCTCAAGTTCATGAGTTTTGAGCATACCATAAATTTCATCAAGAGTAGTTTCATCAAGAGCATAGTTGTCTCTTATAGTAGTTGCCTTCAAGTCCCAACTTTCAGGAAGAGCTAAAAGGAATTTAAGATTAGTATCTTCAAGATCATATTCCTTATCCACCAGTGACAGATCATTCAAGAGTTTGACAAATCTGTCATATAAACCAGTTAATGACTCATCAGGTTTTGAGTCAAAGTGCTCATACTCTTGAGTGAGAATAGTCCTCCTGTTTTTCTTAATTGAATCAGTTCCCTGGCATCTTGTCTCCAAGGCATCCCATATCTCTTTTGCACTCTTGCAGTTAATTACCCTGTTTGACATGACATTATCAATGGCACTATGCAGCAAATGCCTTACCTTTGCATCCTTGGCAATAGATGAGATATCTTCAGCTGTATATTCACTTTTCTCCTTTAATACAATCATTGTTGTCACGTCTACAACTACAACAGAGAGCTTGGTTGGCTTATGTAGTCCTTCATTAATTCTGTCAAGGTATTCTGGATCTGTAGCTTCCGGAAACATAGTCATCCTCACTTTCCATATGGGATACTCAGAAGGTTTCAGTATGGGAACCCTAATAGTCTCATATCGATTATGGATTTGAGTCTTTGGAGTTTCTTCAGTTTTGATGGGCTTGGTTGGAGTTTTTTCTTCTTCAAACATGATTGTTTTGGATCTTTACTGTATATGTGTTAACAGATAGGCTCTAATACCACTTGTTAGGTCACACACACTGTAGAAGGGGGTTGAATACAGTGTATACTACAATTAAATCAAATTAAGAACACAAGTATGTAACACATAATAATCTTATTAATAAAACAATATTACAATGGAACCGTTCTCTCTCAGTGATGAACAAAATATCACGAGATCTGCTAGGGTTACAATGAATAATATTCTTGATTAAGATAACACATATAGTGTAAACCCTATGCTGTGTTTATATAGACACACAGTTACAAGATAATCTTCTAATTAATATCGAATATAAGTATGCATCCTAAAATATATCAATTAGTTATCTTTTCCTCAAAATCATCTATTCTTCATAGAATTCTTCTCCATGCATATCTCTTCTTGTGTTTGCCTTAAACTTTTTTCCTTCAATCAGTCGTCTTCCTTATCTAAATGTCTTATTAAGTCCTGATATTATCTCCTGATAAATATCTTCTGATATCTTAAGTTCTGATAACTTAAGTTCTGATATCTTAAGTTCTGACTTCAGTATAAGTACTGATTTCCAGTTAAGTCCTGATTTGTCCTGTTAGTCAAGATCTGAAAACTAAACACAAATCATTATTAGACATGACATCACAAATATATCTAACAACTATCAAAGCAAGTAAGGAAGAAACATATTGATCCAATATCCCAAATCAAATATCGTACAAAATGGCTATTTTGTGATAAAGTCAAATCTGATCAGTTTTAAATAATACCAATTTACTCTATGAAGATGATTTTATCTGAAAAGGTATAAAACACGAAAAATGTAGAAAATTCTGAGACATTTCCAAAATGGTAAGGTTTGTTGAAACGAACAAGTAACGAATTCAGAAAATAAATATTTGTGGATGGTAGAATCAGAATTAGCTCATGATTATGATAGTATTTTGATATTTAAGACATCGAAATCACAGTATATGGTAATGGAATGTAAAGACAAAAAATAGAAATTGAAAAGAGATTTCCAAGTATTATATATAATATATACCAGTATATAATCTGTGCGACACACAGTTGTTTTTATCATTATATATTTTAAATTCTAATTTTGATTATACCTCTTAAAAAATACTATTTTTTTATAATTTTAATATGTTGCCGGCAGGATTCAAACCTTATACCTCTTAAATAATACTAATTTTTAAGAATAAATCTAAAGGTCAACAATGACCGACAACTAAAATTTCAATATTATGTCTTTAATATAATATTACATATAGGAATATAATATAAATATCCTATTTCAAATATAATAGAATTGATAGGCGATTAATTTTAGATGTCTTGTTTTAAATATAATATTAAGTGTCATAATATAAGTGTCCAATTTTAAATACAACAGAATTGATAGACGAGTAATTTTAGGTGTCTTGTTTTAAATATAATATTAAGTGTCTTATTTTAAATATAATAGAACGACCAGCAACCAACAACCAAACTTTAAATATTTCGTCTTTAATATAATAGCATAGATAAGAGAGATGAGAGAGATCTAGATGATAAGGAAATAGATCATCTCATTATTCAATATTATAAACAAACTACAAGAAAGCCTTATATAGGCTAGTAGAATGGATGTTACATGGAAAATGAAGAGCCAAATGTTGCTAGTAATTAAGATAACCATATGAAAGGCTAAGGGCTCATTTGTTAAGTTTGAACAACTTTTTTTGAATGATTAAAATTTCTGAAGCAGTAATTAATCTGAACTGTACGAGTAATGTTATTTGGTAAAAAAATTAAAATTTCTGAAAGTAAAAATTTAGTGATCCAAGATATCTTTAAAATTAAAATATATTCAAAAGAAATAGTATTTTTACAAAAAAAAGGTTAAGAAAAGGTACTTTCGCAAAAAAATATTATATATATTAATATTTAAAAAAAGCCCATACTTTATTTTATTATTGACCAAAAATTATTATTTTTTATTTGTATTATGAAACATACATTTTACAGTTGACAATTATTTTGTTGGGGTTTGCCTCTATTCCTCTTTTCGAGACCATGTGACCCAAAAATCTTCTAGACCCAATGCCGAAGGCCCACTTGGCAAGGTTCAACATCATCTTGTGGTGCCTCAACACTCTGAATGCCTCTCCGAGGTGATCAATATGAGCGGCCTTGGCTAGGCTTTTGACCAACATATCATCGACATAGACCTCCATGGTTTTTCTGATTAGATTAGTGAATATCTTATTCACCAATCTTTGATAGGTAGCTCATGCATCCTTTAACCCAAAAGCCATAATAAGATAGCAAAAGATGCCAAGTCAGTAATGAAAGATACCTTGCGGGTGTTATCCTTGTGCATCTTAATATGATTGTAATCGTTGAAGCCATCCATGAAGCTTAGCATCTCGTGCCCAACCGATCAGGGTGTCAATCCTTGTTAGATGGTAGCAGTCCTTAAGGCATACATCGTTGAGGTCGGTGAAGTCGATGCACATCCTCCACTTCTTATTGGCTTTCTTGACCATCACGGGGTAAGCCAACCATTTAGGGAATTGTACTTCCTCGATAAATCCAGCCTCAAGGAGCTTCTTAACCTCCTGCTTAATGGCTTCCAACCTATCTGGTGCATATGTTCTTTTCTTCTGCCGCATGACTTTTCGAATTGAATCGATGTCCAGCTTGTGAGTTGTTAGGTTAGGGTCGATCTCAGGCATGTCGACCGTTGTCCAAACAAACACATCATTATTCTTTTGTAGGAACTTTTTCAATTGGTCCGTCAGGGGTTTTCACAAGGATGCTCCAATATAGGTGACCTTATCAAGGTCTAATGGGTCTAAGGGAATTGGGACCAAGTCCTCAGCTGGCTTCTCTCGTCACTCATCATTCTCTCGGACATCCATGTCTTCTATTGGGAGAACCTGCCCTCAGTTCTGTCAAGCTTAAGCGCTGCTACATAGCAACTTTGGGCCATTTTCTAATCTCCTTTATCCTCTACGATGCCGTTTCTGGTTGGGAA
This sequence comes from Apium graveolens, assembly GCF_009905375.1. Lineage (NCBI taxonomy): Eukaryota > Viridiplantae > Streptophyta > Magnoliopsida > Apiales > Apiaceae > Apium > Apium graveolens. Next base: position 34,217,501 of record NC_133648.1, read on the forward strand.
CTTGAGTACCATATGGTAGGTTGATGGCACAGCCTTGAACACGTATATCCATATTCTCCCCATGATTACGTTGTAGATAGAGGCTGTCTTGATAATCTGGAAGTTTAGCATTTTTGTGGCCTCTCTGGCCTCTTCTCCAATAGTCATGTAGAGTCGGATTGCTTCTTTTACTTGACATTCAACTTCGTTAAACCCGTAAATGGGTGCATCAGAGGGGGTCAGCTGGGAGTCCGTGTACCCCATCCTCAGAAATGTGTCATAGAACAGAATGTCTACGGAAGCTGCGGTGTCAACCAGGACCCATTTGACAAGACAATTCCCAATTATCGGGGTGATAACTAGGGGATCATCCTGAAGGAATTTTAAATCGTCAAGGTCGGGGTCGCCGAATTTAAGTGTCATCTCAGCCTTAACACGCTTGGGTACATCTCCGACTATACTCATCACTTATTTGGAATAAGCCTTTCGAGAGTTCTTTGTTGTCCCAGCGGCCGTTGGCCCTCCGAAGATCATGTTGATCACTAGCCCTTGGGTTGCGGGTTTCGACCTCTGTTGTTACCCCTTGGTCATCATATCTTTTATGACCTCTGCCATCATCGACCTTGATGAATCTTCCATAATTTCCTCTTCGGGGGAGATACTTGATCTCGTCCTTGAGCTGTCTGCAGACGTTGGTATCATAATCAACGTCCTTTTGGAACCTATAAAATTGGTTCTTGTCTCTCTTCTGGGGGTCTCCCCTTAGTGGATCTAGCCATCTGAAATCCTTATCTTTCTAAGTTTCTATTAGTATTTGGCTTCTTTGCGCGTCCAGCCTTGCATATTCAGTGAACCTTGGCGGTTGATTCTTTTTAGAAGGGTGATAAGAGTTCTTTCCAGTTCGAGGATATTTTTTCTTGGCATCATACTTGGTCCGTCTTCCGCTTCCTGTTGACAGTGGGTTCATTGTTTACCACCATATTCCTCATGCTTTCCTCCACCTTGATGTATTTTCCTACCCTATCTTGGAGTTGTAACATGCTTTCTGGGGGGTGCTTAGCTAGGGACATCTTGAAGAACTCATCTTTAGTCCCTTGCTGCAGTGCTATCATAGCTAACTTGTCGTCAAGATCTGGGACCTTCAAGGCTTCTTTTGTGAAACGATTCAGGTAGTCTCTTAGGGATTTCCTCACTCCTTGAACAATTCCTATGAGAGAGGCTGGACTTTTCTCATGCACCCTGCCACTAATGAATGTTTGATAAAGGCTTGGCTTAGTACTCTAAAAGACCCAATTGAGTTAGGGGTAGACGGTTGCACCACTTTTGAGCCATACCAGATAGAATTTGGGGAAAGGCCCGACACTTGATAGCGTTGTTCATGGGTAGTTGTAACAGGGCATTGGAAAACGTCCTGACATGCTTAGCTGGATTGTCGGTGCCATCATATGCTTTGATGTTGGGCATCTTAAACTTTCTTGATATATGTGCATTCATTATCTCTTTGGTGAATGGTGAAACTGGATCATTAGGATCTCCTAGGGGCAGAAAATCACTTGGATCAGTCCTTGGAATCGCAACCCTTTGTCTTGGTGTTGGACTATCCGGGTCTATGATTGGAGGATAATCCCTTTATATAGCCACATGTGGGGGTCTTGGTGCCTGGTGCATCTCTAGATCACGCTTCATCTTTTGGATCTCAGTTTTATGAGCCCTGATCCTCTCTTGTACATATTGAGGAATCATCCCTTGAGTGCTCTTGGTTGTTGATAACCACTAGGCATTGGCTCCTTACCAACACGCCTCCTCCTTGGAGTGACTTTATCATCCGATGAGTCACAGTCTCTAGCAGACTAGAGTCCAGAGAATTCTCGATTCTCAGGGATGGGAGCCAAGCCACGAACGTATTGGGGTGTCTGCCCTTGTCCTTCACTTCGATTAGAGTGTTCACTTCCTCCAACCCCGGGGTTTAGAGGCATCCCGTAAGGGGGTTTGGTAGTCCCAGGGAACACGATCATTGAGTACTCATACCCAACGAGTTGAGGGTTTATTATTTCTTGTAGTTTCTGAAATTGAGGATTCGTCCCTTGAAGCGCCAATGGATTTTTACCTAGTGGCGGATCTTGGATTGGGGGATTCGTCTCTTGAGGTTGAGTCTCAGATGCCCCTAAAGGGGGTTATCCCTGGGTAGTAGCATAGGTTGAGTGTAAGAGTATATCCATTATTGAGGAGATTGTTTATGATGGAATGGGATCGTCAATTCCACCATTGATTCTGCTCCGTGTAAGTACCATGGTTGTTGTTGTCTTCCCATATACGGCGCTAAATGTTGTGGAATAAAAACTAGGGTTGTGATTACAATTACTGTTAGGGTTGTTGAACTTCGAGCTTTAATGGTTGTTCTCGCGGGTGGGGACTTGTTAGATATATTTGAGATGTCATGTCTAATATGATTTGTGTTTAGTTTTCAGAACTTAACAACAGGACACATCAGGACTTACTGAAATCAGGACTTACTGGAAGTCAGAACTTAATATCAGAACTTAAGGTCATATCAGAACTTAAGTGCATGAGGACTTACAGTTAAGGAAGGAAGCTGATTTACAGTAGAAGATTGAGACTAAATAAAAGAAGATATGCTTGGAAAGAGTTAGAAGACTGGAAGACTTGTAGAAGATATCTGATTGATATATTTTAGGAGAAAGAATTATATTCCATATCAATTAGAAGTTATCTTGTAAATGTGTACTATATAAACACAGGCTTTGGGTTTACACTATATGTGTTATCATTATCGAGAAGATTATACATTGTAACCTAGCAGCTCTTAGTAATATTTGTTCATCACTGAGAGAGAACAGTTCCATAGTAACAGAGTTTATCATATTTAATATATCTGTTTACTATTACTTGTGTTCAAAATCGATTTAATTGTATTAACACTGTATTCAACCCCCTTCTACAGTATTTTGTGACCTAACAAGTGGTATCAGAGCTTTTCTATTAACACACATACAGTAAAGATCCAAACAATCATATTTGAAGAAGCACAAACTCCAACCAAGCCCAACAAAACTGAAGAAACTCAAAAGACTCAAACCCACAGTCGATATGAGACTATTAGGGTTCCCATACTAAGACCTTCTGAGTATCCCATATGGAAAGTGAAGATGGCTATGTTTCTGGAAGCTACATATCCAGAATACCTTGACAGAATTAATAAAGGACCACATAAGCCTACCAAGCTCTCTGTTGTAGTTGCTGATCAACCAGCAAAGACCATATCAAAGGAGAAAGGTGAGTACACAGCTAAAGACATCTCATCTATTGTCAAGGATGCAAAGGTAAGGCATTTGCTGCATAGTGCCATTGATAATGTCATGTCAAATAGGGTAATACGTTGCAAGACTGCAAAGGATATATGGGAAGCTCTGGAGACAAGATGCCAGGGAACTGATGCAATCAAGAAGAACAGGAGGACTATACTCACTCAAGAGTATGAGCACTTTGACTCAAAAGCTGATGAGTCATTAACTGACTTATATGATAGGTTTGTCAAACTCTTGAATGATCTGTCATTGGTGGACAAGGAATATGATCTTGAAGATTCAAATCTAAAATTCCTTTTAGCTCTTCCTGAAAATTGGGATTTGAAGTCTACTACCATAAGAGACAACCATGACCTTACTGAAACTACTCTTGATGAAATTTATGGTATACTCAAGACTTATGAACTTGAGGTGGATCAAAGGAGCAAGAGACATGGAAAAAGGTCAAGGACAGTTGCTCTTAAGGCTGAGGAGGAATCTCATAAAGTTGTTGCCTCAAAGAGGGGCAAAGGAAAGGCTCTCATCATAAAGTCTGATTCAGAGTCATCATATTCAGATAATGATGATTCAGGAACTGAAAGCTTATCTGAAATGGATGTTGATGAAGAGATGATGAAATTGTGTGCTCTTATGGTGAAGGGTATCACAAAGATAGCCTACAGGAAATTCAGAAAGGGAAAGAAGTTTTCCAGGAAAGGTGTAAGTTCTGATAAGAAAAGGTTCAGAAAGTCTGAAGGCTAAGGTGCAAAGTCTGACAGAGGAGACAACTGAAATGTCAAATGCTACAATTATGGTGAAAGAGGCCATATATCTCCTGACTGCAAGAAAGGAAAAAGTGACAAAGGCAAGACACTTGTCACAAAGAAGAAAAGCTGAACAGACACTTCAGATTCTGAAGATGAGGTGAACTATGCCTTGATGGCAAATGCTGATAGCAGTCCTGAAACTACTGAATTGAAGGTACCTCAAACAACTTATGCTTTTCATACTGATGATATTACTGAGTTGAGATTATATCTTAAAATCATGTTTATTAGCTGTAGAGATCAGACTTTAACATGTGAAAGATTAACATCTGAAAATTCTGCTTATAAAAAGAGAAATGATTATTTAGAAAAGGAGTTAGTTGTTCTTCATCAAACTAAGAAAGAAAAAAGATGATGCTTTATATGTTAGAGATGAAGTGTTAAAATTGAATGAATCTCTAAAAGCTGACTTAGAAAACATTAAGAGAGATTATCAGAACTTGGACTAACTCTGGCAGATCAACTCAGAATTTATTAAGTAGTGGAAACTGGAAAGAGGGCTTATGTTATGGAGATGATAAAAGTGAAAAAGGAACTGAACAAATTGAGCCAATTATTGTTAAACAGACTGCTAAGCCAAAGGTAAATTCTGTTAAGTTTGTAGAAAAAACTGTAAAGTCTGATTCTGAAAAGATGAAAGAGTCTGTGATAGAAGTTAAGGATAAGTCAACTTCTGACAAATTAAAACAGGATAAACCAGCTGAAGTCAATATAGGATTAATGACAAAGAAGCAGCTTAAGCATAAACTGAAAGAGATTAGGAATGTCAACAAGGTAAAGGAAGCTAGGAAAAATAGGAATGGAAAGGAAGGTGTGAATAAAAGCAATAATTATATGCCTGTTCCTAATGCTCCTAGAAATAAATGTTATAACTGTGGAAACTCTAACCATCTTGCTTCTTTTTGCAGGAAGAATAAGGACATAAACTCTTTACCTCCTAGATCAGGAGTTAAGAGTCAGTCTGTTAGGTTTAGACCATAAAATCCTTGTTTTCATTGTGGTAGTTTATGGCATTCCATTTATACTTGTAAGGAATATCATAGTTTGTACTATGATTATTATCAAATAAAACCTTCTTTAAAGAAAGTTAGTACTATTCCTTCTAGTGTAAAGTCTGATATAAGTTCTGATAAACAGCATGTTAGCATAAACTCTGAAATTAAATCCCCTGCAAATGCTAACAAACTTTAAAAAGCCAAAGGATCCAAGCAAGTCTGGGTCCTTAAAACTAACCATTAGTGGTCTTTGTGATCGCTGGGCAACAGGAAAAATATCCTAGTGCTGGACAGTGGATGTTCAGGACATATGACTGGAAATAAAGCCCTGCTATCAGACTTTGTGGAGAAAGCTGGCCCAGGAGTTTCTTATGGAGATGGCAACATGGGAAAAACTCTGGGATATGGCAATATCAATCATGGGAATGTCATCATTGAAACAGTAGCTCTTGTCTCAGGACTTAAACACAATCTGATAAGTGTGAGTCAAATCTGTGACAGAGGTTAACATGTGGATTTCTTTGAACAACACTGTGAAGTTGTAAGCAATTCTACAGGCAAAGTGGTTCTGAAAGGCTACAGGCATGGTAACATTTATGAAGCCATATTTTCAAAAAGTTCTGATGGTTCTGCAATCTGTTTATTGAGTAGAGCATCAATTGAAGAAAGCTGGAATTGGCACAAAAGACTCTCTCATTTAAATTTCAACAACATAAATGAGCTTGTAAAGAAAGATCTTGTGAGAGGACTGCCAAAATCAGTATTTGCTCCTGATGGCCTTTGTGGTTCATGTCAAAAGGCAAAACAAAGAAAATCTTCATTCAAGAACAAAATTAAATCCTCAATTCTTGAGCCTTATCACCTACTGCATGTTGATCTATTTGGTCCAGTCAATGTCATCTCTATTGCAAAGAAGAAATATGTTATATTTATAGTGGATGAATTCACAAGATACACTTGGGTGTATTTCTTGCACAAGAAGAATGAAACTGCATCTACTCTAACTGATCATGTCAGACAGCTGGATAAGTTGGTCAAAGATTCTGTTAAAATTATAAGAAGTGATAATGGCAATGAGTTCAAGAATTCAATTATCAAAGAGTTCTTCAAAGATCATGGAATCATATAGGAATTTTCTGCACCTGGAACTCCATAGCAAAATGGAGTTGTAGAAAGAAAGAACAGGACTCTCATTGATGGTGCACGAACTATGCTTGATGAAGCAAAGCTACCAACCTACTTTTGGGCTGAAGCTGTGCAGACTGCTTGTTTTACACAGAATGCAACACTAATAAACAAGCATGGAAAACACCATATGAGATGGTGAACAAAAAGAAGCCAAATCTGAAATACTTTCTTGTATTTGGATGTAAGTGTTTTGTTCTTAAGACTCATCCTGAACAGCTGTCAAAATTTGATCTAAAAGCTGATGAAGGAATTTTTGTTGGATATCCACTTTCCACAAAAGCCTTCAGAGTCTATAATTTAAGAACAATGGTTGTCATGGAATCTATCAATGTATCTTTTGATGATAAGAAGATTACTGGACTTGAAGATTTCAATGATCATGATCAGCTGAGATTTGAAAATGAAGATTTAAACTCTGATACTGTAAATTCTGATGACTTAAACTCTGATCTTGTAAGTTCTGATGGGTTAAGTTCCGATGTCATTGAAACTGTGGTAACAACTCCAAAGGAAAATGCACCTGTCCAGGGGGAGCAAGCTGAAGATCCTACCACAACTCAAGACTCTCAAGAAGCATCAGAACCTGTCACTGGATCTTCAAGTTCTGATTCATCAAGTTCTGATGAGCCAAATTCTGATAATTATGGAAACTCTGATACTTCAAATCCTGAAGGATCCAACTCAAATTCTGAAGTTTCAGAGAGCATAACTACAGGGGGAGCATCAGAAAATGCTGATGGAGATAGCATGGATCATGAGGGAGGATCCAGTTCTAGAGAACAACTTCCATATGCAAGGAAGTGGACAAAATCACATACACCTAACTTGATAATTGGAGATCCTGAAGCAGGTGTCAGAACTAGAACTGCAACATCAAATGAATGTTTCTATCATTCTTTTTTATCTCAGACTGAACCAAAGAAAGTGGAAGAAGCTCTTCAAGATGCTGATTGGGTGCAAGCAATGCAGGAAGAGTTGAATGAATTTGAAAGAAATAAAGTTTGTACGCTAGTGCCAAGACCAGAGAACAGATCCATTGATGGCACAAAATGGGTGTTCAGAAACAAAACTGACAGTGAAGGCATAATTACAAGGAACAAAGCAAGTCTGGTTTCTAAAGGCTACTCTCAACAAGAGGGTATTGATTATGATGAAACATTTGCACCAGTTGCTAGATTAGAAGCCATAAGAATCTTTTTGGCTTATGCTGCTCACAAAAAGTTTAAAGTCTTTCAAATGGATGTGAAAAGTGTTTTTCTCAATGGAGAATTGGAAGAAAAGGTTTATGTGGAACAACCTCTAGGCTTTGTAGATTCAAAATTTCCAAATCATGTCTACAAGCTTGACAAAGAACTTTATGGCCTTAAGCAAGCTCCAAGAGCATGGTATGAGACTTTAGCTCAATTCCTTCTGGAAAGTGGATTTCATAGAGGTACAATTGATAAAACTATGTTCTACCTCAACCAGGGAAAGGACTTACTTTTGGTACAGATATATGTTGATGATATCATATTTGGTTCTACAAATGCCAAACTCTGTGAAAGGTTTGCAAAGCTAATGCAGTCAAGATATCAAATGAGTATGATGGGATAACTTAGTTATTTTCTGGGACTTCAAGTCAAGCAAAATGAAGAAGGTACTTTTATCTGTCAATCCAAGTACACCAGAAATTTACTCAAGAAATTTGGAATGCAAGACTGTTCAACTGCATCCACTCCCATGGCCACTGCAACCAAGTTAGATAAAGATACTGGTTCTTCAGTAGATATTACTAACTACAGAGGTATGATTGGCTCTTTACTCTATTTAACTGCAAGTAGACCTGATATCATGTTTGCTACCTGTCCCTATGCAAGATTTCAGGCTGATCCAAGAGAACCTCATTTAATAGCTGTAAAAAGAATTTTCAAGCACCTCAAGGGTACAGCTGATCTAGGATTGTGGTATCCTGGAGAATCGGATTTTAAGCTAATAGGTTACTCAGATGCAGATTTTGCAGGATGCAAAATAGATAGGAAAAGCACAAGTGGAAGTTTCCAATTTCTTGGAGGCAGATTGGTTTCTTGGTTTAGCAAGAAACAAAAATCAATTTCCACATCAACTGTAGAAGCAGAATATATTGCTGCAGGAAGCTGTTGTGCACAGATTCTTTGGATGAAGAATCAGTTACTGGATTATGGGTTAGAATTTTCTAAAATACCAATTTACTGTGATAATCAAAGTGTTATTGCTATGACAGGTAATCCAGTTCAACACTCAATGTCAAAGCACATCAGCATAAGGTACCATTTCATAAGGGAACATGTGATGGAAGGTATAGTGGAATTGTATTTTGTTCCAACAGATCAACAACTAGCAGATATATTCACAAAACCACTATGTGAAGCTACTTTTACAAGACTGGTAAATGAACTTGGAATGGTTTCAGGTTCTTTCTCTAAATCTGCTTAGTTTTTGTTCTCATGCATCAGACTTTATGATCAGTGTTTACAGATTATCTTATCTTCATGTAATCTGTGCTTAAATTGAAATTCATTAAATGTTGATTGTTATCTGATGTGGATCTATATACTCTGATAGTGATTTGAATGTTCTGTGACTATTCAATCCAATGAGGATTACTGTGCTAGATGCTGACCTAGTAGTCTTTAACATACTAAAAATCCCATGTTTGAATTAGTTGTTTATGTGGAAATTCATTAACACAAGCAAATTCTGATTTTGAGCTTAGTCAAATTTACTTTGTGTATCTTATTACTAAGTCACAAACTAGAGTCTTGCTTCTTATCTGTCAAATTCCGATGTCAGTAAATCTTAAGGATGAACTAAATGCTGATAATCCTCACTTATCAAAAGAAAAGAAAAGAAAATTAAAGTCAGGAACTCCTTTGAGATCTAGAGTAAATATGTGGAAGGGAAGACCCAAGTGCATTACTGGTATTAAGTAATATGCATTAGAAAAGCAAATAAATTTTTCTTGGTGACTTTTCACATTCTCTGATTACTGGAGAAATACTTTGATAATAGCATAAATTCTGATAGCAGTTGTGACTCATTTACACTGAGAAGCCACTGTGAAAAAAAATTCTAAAAGATGCATAAAATTAGCACAAACAGTTGAGGTAGACTCATGCACAAATTTATCCTATAGTAGACTTCATTATTAATGACAAATTTTAAGTACTTTTCTTAGTTATGCCTTATTTCTAAGATATACTCAAGTTTATCAGACTTTAATCTTTATCTGGTATTCTGCTAAATGCACACACTCTCACTCCATATGAATAATGAAAATTATTGTGGTGATTAAGTTGTTTTTTAAAAACAGTTAAGTGTCATTTGCATAAATTCCGAGGACAAGTTCTGATAGAAGTTCTGATGATTACATTCTGAAGAAACAAGTCAGTATTTGTATGAAGAATCACAGGTACAAACATTCACTTTTTGAGTTGATAAGCCATGTTCTGATGACTGTTAAAATCTGATAATAGTCAAGTTCTGATATTAAATTCTGATGGAAACTCTGATGCTTACGTGGCATTATTCTTTACTTGACGTATTTGTGGTAAATACTAAAATGGTCATATTTAATCAGAATATAATTAGGTGAGATAAAAAACAATCATAATCATTTGGGTTAGTGGTAAACGTGCTTGTCCTGAAAAACTGCATGTGCACGTTAATTATTTCTTATTTCTCGGGCCCACTAACTATGCTTTAACTATTTACTGGCTGACAGGTGTGAAAGGAATATGTCCTAAGTCCAATCATGTATTAGGATTTAGGAATAACTTTCATGTAATATGTTTTGATTTCATTGATATTAATAAAGACTTGTTTTGTTTTTATTACGGGCTTTATCTATTTAAGTGTTTAAATAAGATATACCATAGTTTAGAGTAAATCTTTTTATGGATTATGATGAGATCATAATAGTGAGACCTAAAAAGATGATAACTCTAAACTTAAATAGTTCCTGGTCATAGGATTACTAACTGGTAATTAATAATCCGCAAAGATCGGTACATACTATGCTTGCTTCATTATGAAGGATGTCTGTTCTCATAGACATTTGTGTGGTGACACTATAGCTAGTATGTAGGTGCTTATTATGGAATAAGTTCACTGAACATGACTCGCACAGCTGAACAACTGATGGAGTTCACTCACGTGTCAGCAGTTGTTCACATAGTGATAGTTGTACAAGTATCCTTAGACTTAAGGTCATCATAGTCATCTTGTGTACACTGAACTATGCTTTGGTTTAGTTCTTAGTCTCCAGGGACAATTATTAGGGCTCTTCTGGGTATAGGAATTTGTACACGAAGATAGTGTATGATCAATAAAGGATCTACCCCTTCCAGTGAAGGAAGCGAATGTTCAAGGATGATCCACTTATGCTAGTTCAGGAATCTCTGGCCAGAGTAAATGAAATTAGAAAGGAGTTTCTAATTTGCATAGAACTACGCATAGTAAATGGTAAGCAAAGTGATTGAATTAGATAGGCTTGACACGAGATCCATGCCTTGTATTTAATCGGGACATTGTAGGGTAGAAGGAGTTTATTGTACGGTAACTATCCACTGAATAGGTTCTTGGTATTCTAAGCAGTGAATTCATATTATCCGGATAGTCGCGATATGCTGAGAAGTATCCCTCACGATGTAGAATAAATGTGATTAATTAATTAATCATATTTAATAAATTAGAGAATTTATATAAATAATGATAAAATAGTTTTATTATTATTTATTTCTACTACCGGCTTAATATTGAACCTACAGGGTCGCACCATAAAAATAGAATGATTTAATGGTGGAGGAATTAATTAATAATGGCTAATAATTATTTATTTGTGAAATAAATAATTAATTGGCAAATTTAATAATTGATTAAATGAGATTTAATTGATTATAAATTAATTAAGAAAAGTTCTTAATATTATTAATTAAGGATTTAATTTTTGGAAATTAAATCAAGAGAGAGAATTATTTCTAAAGTGTTTAGAAAAAGGATTAATAATTAAAAGGTGTTTTAATTATTAATGAGAATAATAAATGGGATAATAATAATATTATTTATGGGAAAATTTCAGCTGAAAATTTTGCCTATAAATACAATATTATAGACCCTATTTTACTCTAACCCACATCAAACCCTAAAACCCAAAAAGTTTGGAAAACCCAATTCTCTCCACCTTCTTCCTCCTCCTTAACATCATTTTCTTGGTGGATACCGGTGGAGTGCTTCACACTTGAGGAGCAACTGCTAAGGATCTCTGATCGTTGTCTCCGAATTATTTTTAAAGGTTAGATTCGATCCCTCGAATTTTTATTCATGATCTGTATGCTTTTATTTGGATTTTATATGTATAAAAGTGTTTTGCCATGCCCCCGATGCGATTAAAATCCTACAATGGTATCAGAGCATAGGTTGTATGCATATAGATCTGTGGTAAAAATTTCAGAATTTTATGTGCTTGTATGAATTAATTATGATTTTTACAAGTTATATCATGGATTAATTTTGTCTGATGAGAAATCGTTTCTCAGAATAATTTTGAATGTTGATCTGGGTTCTACAAGTGTTGTAGATCGTCTGGGTATTTTTTTCATAATTTTAGGATGTATAGATTTTTTATTATGAATTTTTGAAGTTCTTGTAATTAAATTCGTAATTAAATTAGTATAAATATATATAATATAAAGTATATATATGTGTTTGTATATATCTGTACATCTGCACATCTCTGTTGCTTGTCTGCTTTTGCTGTACTGCTGCTGCACGGTTAAAGGACAGAGAAGGACGGCTGCACGGCGATCGAGGAAGCTGTTGACGGCTGCAGAAAGCAAAAAAAAAAAAAGGGGTGTAACGCATTCCGGGAATGCGTTACACACCTGTGGCGCATTCACGGAATGCGTTACACCCTTTAATGGCTGAAAAGGGGTGTAACGCATCACCAGAATGCGTTACAGGTCTTGTAACGCGTTCCTGTAATGCGTTACAGCCCCTCTGTTGATTTTAAAATTGATTTTCTGGGAGTTTCGTAACTCCGTTTTAGGTGTGCAATATACCGTTGGATTCGTTTTTCCGAGACGAATCTAATGGAGTGATCAATTTTAGTTTATATAAAAGTTTTGAACTGTTTATATTTCCGTGAAGTGTTTTAAAGCTGTTTTTAACTGTTTTAACTGCTTTTAAATGCTTCATGTGATACATAGAGATGTATAATGCTTAGACTAATGTACTAGATGATATAACATGCCTACCTTGATGTTTATTCATGTTGATATATGTGATATATGCTTAGTTTATCATGCGATGATAGATTTAGGTGAACTTAAATGAACATAAGGCGTTTGTTAGAAAACCTAGTATAGTGAAATTGTTTCATAACCTTAAGAATAATATTATGAATACAATCATGAGATTCTTGTGTTTATGAAACACGTAATTGAATATGAATTTTCGATATGAGAGAAAGGATGATTCTGTCAACAACAGATTTCTATCTGTAAGAAAGGGTTATTAAGTGACGCCTCTTGACAATGCTCCACCCGATCTGAGAATCATCTGATTATTGATTATTGATTTGAAATATTTAATTTAAAAGGAAGAATCTCTTTATAATATGATTATGATTGTGATGTAATATAATCCCTCTTAAATAATATCAAGTAGTAATTGGCCAATGACACAACGGGCTTGTGTCGGTCATAGCCTTCCAACATGGTAGAAAGTAGTTCTTATTTTTGAATCATTGTCGTTTCGTGCCACAGCCGAGGGCTTTGATTTCGAAATAAGAAATACTTGTCTATTACATAGAGATGTGTACATTGAATAAGAATCTAAGGGTCGTTACGTGCCACAGCCGTGGGCCTTTGGGGACTGATTCAATTGTACGGAATGTTGGGTTAGACTTGACTTAGAATATTGAGTTTGTCGTGCCACAGCCGTGACTCAATTATTCAAGAGGCTAAAGTTTGATTAGGGAATAACATTAGATGTAATTGATAAGAGTTTTCTGCCTATTGAACATTACATGGCGTTTCGTGCCACAGCCGGGGTTGTGTAATGGAATGTAGGATCCCTATTCCCACTAGCATTATGAATGCTTAATTTTTCATGTAGGGGGTTGAATAAATTAGGAAAACTAGTGGGAGCCACTTATGAATAAAGACCCGATTCATATAGTGTTTTGAAATGAAATCGAATATTTTCTAAGTGTTGTTATGTGTTTATCATTTACAGATTTACTTTGTACGTTATGTCTTCTGCACTATCACTCAGGAGCATACTAGATGCTCACAAATTGACTGGTCCTAATTATGCTGACTGGCTTCGAAACTTGAGAATTATTCTTAGGATTGAGAAGCTGGAATACGTGATTGACTCACCTAAGCCTACTGAACCTGCTAGTGATGCACATAATGATGAACATGTTGTATATCGTAAGTGGATAGATGATGCAAATGTTGCTCAATGCATCATGCTAGCTTCCATGAACATTGAGCTACAGAAGCAACATGAGCATATGGATGCTCACACTATCCTCATGCATCTACAAGAGTTGTATGATGTGGCAGGGAGGACAGCTCGATATGAGATATCGAAGGAGCTGTTCGGTTGTAGGATGTCTGAGGGATCATCTGTGAATGACCATGTACTTAAGATGATCAATTTGATTGAACGTCTTGGATAACTTGGTTTTGCCATGGATGGGGAGCTGAGCCAAGACTTGGACTTGCAATCGCTTCCGAGTTCGTTCTCGCAGTTTGTTGTGAACTTTCACATGAATAAGTTGGATGTCAGCCTGCCTGAACTCCACAACATGTTGAAGACTGCAAAATCGAATTTTCCCCCTAAGAAGAGTTCTGTTCTTCTAATTGGTGAAGGTTCCAATCCTAATAAAAGGAAAAGGAACTCTTCCAAGAAGAAGAAAGTAGGTGAAGAAAAGCCGGTTCCACCAAAAGCTGAAGACCCCAAGAGCAAAGTTGTTTGCTTTCGCTGTAACAAGGTGGGGCACTGGAAGAGTAACTGCAAGGTTTACCTTGCAGAATTGAAGAAGAAGAAGAAGAAGAAGAAGAAGAAGAAGAAGGGTAGTGAGACTACCGCTTCTGATTCAGGTATGTTCATGATAGAAATGAATATGTCATTAAATCAAATTTCTACTTGGGTATTCGATACCGCCTGTGGTTCTCATATCTGCAATTTATTGCAGAGACCAAGGAGAAGTAGGACTCTTGAGGAAGAGGAGGTGATTCTACTGATGGAAATGGAGCAAGAGTTGCTGCTGAAGATGTAGAATCATTTCATTTACATAGGCCTACGGGCAAGACTATTGTTTGAAATAATTGTTATTTTGTTCCCTCGATTGTGAGGAATATTATTCCCATGTTAGACTTGGCTGGATTTCATTTATTATTGAGAATAATGAATGTTCTATTCTTAGAGATAATATTCTTTATGGACGTGGTGCTTTAAATAATGGTCTGTATGTATGTGACATAATTTATTTCAGATTGAAAAAACTAATAAAAGAAAAGGGATGATGAAAATCTCACTTTATAGTGGCATTGCAGTCTCCATTTAGTAGACATGGAGAGAGGGCTGTAAATTTGCTAGGAATGGTACACACAGATGTATGTGGACCAATGTCTAAGCAAGCCATGGGTGGATTTTCATACTTCATTACTTTCATAGATGATAGATCTGGATTCGGATATGTGTTTGATGAAACACAAGTCTGAGGCCTTTGAAAAGTTCAAAGAATATAAGTATGAAGTGGAGAAACAACCAAACATAGTATTATAACTCTTCGATTAGATCGAGGTGGTGAACACATGAACGGAGAGTTTCTGGATTATCTCAAAGTAAATGGTATAGTCTCCCAGTGGACTCCTCCAGATTAGTATCTGAAAGGAGAAATCGAACTTTGTTAGACATAGTTCGGTCCATGATGAGCTATGCAAATCTTCCAGTATTCCTATGGGGTTATGCATTGGAAACCTCAGCATATTTACTGAATAAGGTGCCTTCCAAATCTGTTCCTCAAACTCCGTATGAGATATGGAAAGAAAGGAAACCGAGTCTTAAACACGTTAAGATTTGGGGATATCCAACTTATGTCAAGTAAGTTGACCCAGATAAGCTGGAATATCGATCCGTAAAATGTAGTTTTGTGGGATATCCTAAAGAGACTTTAGGGTAGTACTTTTGCACCGATCATCGGGTGTTTGTCTCCAGACATGCTACCTTCTTGGAAAAGGAGTTTATCCTTGAACGAAACAGTGGGAGCAAAATTGAACTTGATGAAATTCAAGAAGCACAAACTATTACGGATCAAGTGGAAACACCTGTTCTGACTGAACAACCTTTTGTGGAACAGCCCATTCATAGAACAGGGAGAGTGTCTCACCAACCTGAGAGGTAATATGGCCTTGTCATTAAGAATGACAATGAGTTGTCGATCATTGATGATGACGACCCTGTGAACTATAATGAGGCTATGAGTAGTGTTGACTCAGATAAATGGCATGTTGCCATGAAATCCAGAATGGAATCTATATATACGGTATACAAAAGATAGGTTATAGCAGATGGCCAGGTGGAGACCTATAAGGCCAGGCTTATGGCAAAAGAATTCAAACAAAGGCAATGGATTGACTTTGATGAAACTTTTTACCTATAGCCCTGTTAAAATCAGTTCGGATTTTGCTTGCGACTGCTGCTTACTACGACTATGAGATCTGGCATATAGCCAGATGGTTTTCTTTCCAAGGGAAATGAAAGCCTAGTGTGTAAGCTACTGCGAACCATATGTGATTTAAAGCAAGCTTCTCTAAAGATGGAACATTCGTTTTGATGAGACAATCAAAGAGTTTGATTTTATCAAAAACGTAGATGAACCATGTGTCTACAAAAGGGATAGTGGGAGCGCGGTAACATTTCTTATATTGTATTGAAATAGAGTTGACACACATAACAACATAGCAGACCCACTCACAAAGCTACTTTATGAAAGTCACTTTGATCGTCATAAAGACAAGATGGGTATTAGATACCTGAGTGATTGGCTTTAGTACAAGTGGGAGATTGAAAGGAATATGTCCTAAGTCCAATCATGTATTAGGATTTAGGAATAACTTTTATGTAATCTGTTTTGATTTCATTGATATTAATAAAGACTTGTTTTGTTTTTATTACGGGCTTTATCTATTTAAGTGTTTAAATAAGATATACCATAGTTTAGAGTAAAACTTTTTATGGATTATGATGAGATCATAATAGTGAGACCTAAAAAGATGATAACTCTAAACTTAAATAGTTCCTAGTCATAGGATTACTAACTGGTAATTAATAATCCGCAAAGATCGGTACATACTATGCTTGCTTCATTATGAAGGATGTCTGTTCTCATAGACATTTGTGTGGTGACACTATAGCTAGTATGTAGGTGCTTATTATGGAATAAGTTCACTGAACATGACTCGCACAGCTGAACAACTGATGGAGTTCACTCACGTGTCAGTAGTTGTTCATATAGTGATAGTTGTACAAGTATCCTTAGACTTAAGGTCATCATAGTCATCTTGTGTACACTGAACTATGCTTTGGTTTAGTTCTTAGTCTCCAGGGACAATTATTAGGGCTCTTCTGGGTATAGGAATTTGTACACGAAGATAGTGTATGATCAATAAAGGATCTACCCCTTCCAGTGAAGGAAGCGAATATTCAAGGCTGATCCACTTATGCTAGTTCAGGAATCTCTGGCCAGAGTAAATGAAATTAGAAAGGAGTTTCTAATTTGCATAGAACTACGCATAGTAAATGGTAAGCAAAGTGATTGAATTAGATAGGCTTGACACGAGATCCATGCCTTGTATTTAATCGGGACATTGTAGGGTAGAAGGAGTTTATTGTACGGTAACTATTCACTGAATAGGTTCTTGGTATTCTAAGCAGTGAATTCATATTATCCGGATAGTCGCGATATGCTGAGAAGTATCCCTCACGATGTAGAATAAATGTGATTAATTAATTAATCATATTTAATAAATTAGAGAATTTATATAAATAATGATAAAATAGTTTTATTATTATTTATTTCTACTACCGGCTTAATATTGAACCTACAGGGTCGCACCATAAAAAGAGAATGATTTAATGGTGGAGGAATTAATTAATAATGGCTAATAATTATTTATTTGTGAAATAAATAATTAATTGACAAATTTAATAATTGATTAAATGAGATTTAATTGATTATAAATTAATTAAGAAAAGTTCTTAATATTATTAATTAAGGATTTAATTTTTGGAAATTAAATCAAGAGAGAGAATTATTTCTAAAGTGTTTAGAAAAAGGATTAATAATTAAAAGGTGTTTTAATTATTAATGAGAATAATAAATGGGATAATAATAATATTATTTATGGGAAAATTTCAGCTGAAAATTTTGCCTATAAATACACTATTATAGACCCTATTTTATTCTAACCCACATCAAACCCGAAAACCCAAAAAGTTTGGAAAACCCAATTCTCTCCACCTCCTTCCTCCTCCTTAACATCATTTTCTTGGTGGATACCGGTGGAGTGCTTCACACTTGAGGAGCAACTGCTAAGGATCTCTGATCGTTGTCTCCGAATTATTTTTAAAGGATAGATTCGATCCCTCGAATTTTTATTCATGATCTGTATGCTTTTATTTGGATTTTATATGTGTAAAAGTGTTTTGCCATGCCCCTGCTGCGATTAAAATCCTACAAGGTGTACAAGTATTTGTTTTACTTCTAAAAAGGACTGTTGAGTGGAAAGAGTATAGATATGGGAGTTAAAATATTTTCTAATCTTTTACCTACTTTTCTATTCTTAATCTCTTTTATTCTCTCTCTCTAATATTCTTTGAAGCTTTTTCATACAGGACTTTTATCAAACACCTTGTGCATAATATATTTTTTCACTTATTTCTTACAGAAATGGCACAAAAATATGTTATTTTCAATGGAGCGAAGTTTGTCCCCAACAATTACTTGGCTATTCTTAGCAAGAGTGAAGCCCCATCAGATCTTCATTTCGTTCAGGACTTTCTCGCTAACTCTGAGATAAGTTATGCACTGACCCAACCAGACACATTCTCAGGAACTCAAGTGCTGGAGTTCTGGAGGTTAGACGTGTATGATGATGGTGGTGCCAATAAGTCCCCAAGTATTGTCTTTACTACAGGGGAGGATGCCCATGTGGTGACTTTGGCCACAGTTCGACAAACACTCCATCTTCCAGAAAACTGCACATATTCAACAGTTGAAGAGCCAGTTCTTCAACAGCTAATGGCCAATCTGGGCTATGAGAAGACTCTGGCGAAGCTGGGACAGTTGAAGAGACCCCATATAAGGAGGGAATGGAGTTTCTTCTTCGACTGCATCACCAGGACTTTTGCAAATAAGTGTTCAAATTTTGATGCAATCCCAATTCTCATTCAACAAATCGGGTATGCTCTCATAAATCAAACTCATTTTGATTATGCAAATGTTGTTTTAGGCTTTATTGGGGATAGGATGACAGAAGATAGAAACACTGTATATTTTGCTAGATTCTGTCAGCTTATTTATAGTTCTTGTTGTTCTAATGCACCCCAATTAGCTAGTGAGTTAATTGAACCATTTAAGCTAGCTAAGAGAGCATTTACTGACTTATTATTTGCTGATAATAAGAAAACTGTTTTGAGACCCCTCCAAATCCCACAATATTTCAAACAGTTTTTGGTAAACTCTGACCCATCCACATACACTGCTCTATATCCTGATGTCCAACCATCCCAACCTCCATCAGAACCTCCAACCACTACACAACCAACCACTTCTCAACCAAAACCACGACCTACCATCAGGACATATTTCAAACCAACACAGTCATCTCAACCTCAACCATCAGCACATACAATCAGACCTTCACCTTCCATGCCAAAAAGGACAAAGTTTGTTCCTCAGCCTCCACAAAAGAGACGGAAAATGATTCTCAGGGATGAATCTGATAGTGAAGAGGAAGCACAGGTTCATGCATCAAAACCTGTGACAGTTGAAGCTGAGAATGTCACTTCTCAGAAAGAAACTGCAGCTCAAGATTCTGATTCCTTGAAAAGAAAAGGAACTGTAAGTTCTGATGCTGCTAAAGCAACTCCTTCATTGGCAAGGAGATTGAAGAAAATGAGGGCAAGGAGGTATAATGCTAAGCCTGCATCTGAGGATACAACTGAAGCTGAGGAAGGGGATCAGGAATCTCTGATCTCATCAGAACCTATTGTAGTTGAAGCTCTGTCATCCCGTACTCAAGCTCAAGATACTGTGCCAACACCTCATGTCTCTCCTATTAAAGCTACAGATGATGCTGAAGAACAAGCTACAAATTCTGAAATAGATATTCACAATCTGAATATACCAAATGTTCTTTATCTGGAAGCTCCCCCTACAGCAGCTCAGACATCTCTAATTAATTCTCCAATCTTAAATGTTGATGTTGAGATACCCTCTACACCAATTCTGGATCAAGAACCTGAAGATCAGAATTTAGATGAAGATAAAGCAGAAACTCTTATAGCCTCACACACTGTTGTGTTATCAGAGGATAATGAGTCTTCATCAAGCTTTGAAGATAGTGTCTCTGTTTATACTCCAGTTCCTGTACTTGGAAAGGAAGCATTGGTCAAGAAATTTGTTGAACAGGATGCTCCTGTACCTCAGGATGAAACTTATAGGGTGAAAGTGTTTGTCCCAAATCCAATCATGTATGATGAGTTAGGAAGAACTTTCTTGTATTCCTATTTGATTTCATTGAAATTAATAAAAGACTTGTTTTGGTTTTATTATGGGCTTTATCTATTTAAAGTGTTTTAAATAAGATGCTCCATAGTTTAGAGTAAAGCTTCTAAAATTATAATGAGATTATAATAGTGAGATCTAGAAGATGATAACTCTAAACTTAAACAGTTCCTGATCATAGGATAACTAATCGGATGTTAGTGGATCCGCAAAGATTGGTACATACTATGCTTGCTCCCTTCAGGAGGATGTCTGTTCTCATAGGCATTTGTGTGTTGAAACTATAGCTAGTATGTAGGTGCTTATTAGGGAATAAGTTCACTGAACATGACTCGATAAAGTTGAACAACTAATGGAGATTACTCACGTGTCAATAGTTATTCACTGAGTGATAGTTGTACAAGTGTCCTTCGACTTGAGATCATTAAAGTTGTCTTGTATATAATGAATTATGCTTTGGTTTAGTCCTTAGTCTCAAGGACATCCATTAGGTCTATTCTGGGCATAGGGATTTGTGTATAGAGATAGTTAACGTAAATAGAGGATCTACCCCTTCAAATATAGGAAGAGAATATCCTATGTTATTCTTAGTATGCGAGTTCTGGAATCTCTGGCCAGAGTGTATGAAATTAGAAAGGAGTTTCTAATTTGCATTAATATGAACTTTGCATTATGAATAAGAAATCATATGATTAAATTTGATAGGCCTAAAACGAGATCCATGCCTTGTATTTAATCGGGATATTGTAAGGGTAGAAGGAGTTCATTGTACGGTAACTAGTCACTGACAGGTTCTTGGTATTCAAGCAGTGAATTCATATTATCCGGATAGTCGCGATATGTTGAGAAGCATCACTCACGATGTAGAATAAATATAATTAATCAGTTAATTATATTTAGTGAATTTTAGTATTCATGTAAATAATTAATAAAAGTTTATTATTATTTATTTCTACTATCGGCATAATATGGATATATATATATATATATCGGGACTTAATGAAGTATCTCGTAACTTCATTTCATTCAATAATATTTCAAAGATTGAATCTATTCAAGTCTTATCTTGTATTCTCATCTATGTGATGAACTTTTGAAACTAATTATAACTTGAACGGTGGTAGTTCAAGTAGTATTCAGAAAGATATAAGTAAATTGGAGTATCTTGTAACTTCATCTTTTAAACTTATATCTAGTAAATGATTATCTTGTGCGTGTCAAAGATTTTCGGAAAAACGTTAAGACAAGGTTAGATATATGAGATCACCTTGCAACGATATTTTTATACAGTTATAAACTGGAACTCTGTGTATATTATACACGTCAGAGGATTTCAAAGATTGTGAAAAGTATATATGTACATATACTGAATATTTTGCGACTTCATCGCATTAAGATATCAAACTTGGTTCATTTCTTTTGACCAAGACTTTCATGAGTACTATGAGAAGGCTCATATATTGTTAATCATTATACATATTATTTTGGTGGGCTTGCTGCTCACCCTTGCTTTCTTCTTTCATCACACAACAACAGATAGAAAAGATGAACAGGACCAAGCTGCCGATTCGCAAGCGATTAAGAAACGTTCTGCAGTTTCCTATAGGCGTTGATGTCGCTGTAGCTGAGGTAGGAACTACCAATAGGCTAGGCTTTCAACTTTTGATGTACCAGACTTATGTATCTTTATCAATTGTAATAATGGCAAAGAAAATGTAAATTTATTCAGAAACCCTTTTAAGGTGTATTGGCATATAATTGTGGAATAAAATGACTTGTGATTATTTTTGGATATTCATCTCTGAGACTATAACTTGTGGTGTATGTGTTTATTGTGGGGTCACAGTACAGAGTAGTTGATTATTTATTAAGATTGGGTGTTATTAAGGGAAATGGAACTCGAGACAACCCGGATCCCCGACCCCGGATTTGGGGGTGTTACAGAAGTGGTATCAGAGCTAAGCGTTATAAACCTCAGAGATGATGTGACGTTAAGATAATAAGTTCACTAAGATAATAAGAACTCTTGCCAAGTTCATAGTCGGGCTACCTAACGTAGTACTGACAGTTAAAACCTGAAAGGCATATGTCATAGCCTACTCGTTTATTCGAGTATTTAACTCAACTCAAATAAGAATGTAATAAGTAAATAGTGGATCAAGCATCAGAGAGATCTCACAAAGTAACATCTGTCAAAGATTAGAGAAACATTGTTCATCTGCAGACTTGAAGATTCACTGGAAGAAGTTCAAGAATTTGATCATGCCTCAGTGATATAAATCAAGATCGTGGATTTAATCAAGTGACAGAGATCTTGTCAAGGTATCATTTATTACAAGGATTCAATCAGAACAACAAAGTCAAGACATGAAGAAACGTCACGGAAGTTAGTCACTCATGAACCAGACAGTACATCGAGTGTCAGCATTGAAGTGACGGAATTGATTCATAAGTCTCAAAGATTGTCTGAAGAATGGATGCTGCTCAGAGATAGTATTAATTCTCTATTAATTAATTAAGTCATATAATTTAATTAAGAGAATAAATTCAATCTGCAAGGATTAATTTATTGATTAATTGAATTAAATTGATTTATTAATTTAGAATTAATAATAAGGATTTTCAGAATATTAATTGATTAAAATCTGTGATAATTCTAAAAAGACAACTGATTGAACTAGTATGACAATCGGTATGACAATTGATAGTCATACCGAATGTCTTGCTAATTCAGTTGATTGTATTGATAGAATTTTCAATTAGATTAAAATCAATTATGTATTCAGAAAAACAATTTCATTTGAACTAATATGACAATCGGTATGACAATCAATAGTCATACCGAAAGTCTTGCTAGTTCATTTTAATTGTCTTCCTAGCTCTAATAGATTGTCTCACCGAAAGTCTTTCAAGCTAAAATAGATTGTCACACCAGTTCAACAACTTCGGCTGTGATTGATTAAAAGGAAGCAGAAGACAATATCAAAAGAAGAAGAAATTCAGCAATCAAAAAGAGCACATACAGAACAAGAAAACACAGCAGAAAACAAAAGAAAATATTTCATCATTCATCTGCTTATTCAAGATCAAATATTCTAGCTTGTTAATGTTAAATCCAAACCACTAGAATTACTTATCTTGTTCTTGTATATCAATCTAGCGGATTAAAATCCCTAGAACTTAATCTCAAATCGCTTTTAGCATTTGATCTTTTAATTACAAAAATAGAAAAAGTTCATGTCGAATTTATTCTAAAGTTGTAATAATTGATTTGAGATTAATCCCTTGTAACCGATACCGTAGTTGTAACACCTTTCAAGTTTAATAAAAGTTTTATTTAACTTGAATTTTGTTTCACAATTTTATTCCGCATTTTATTCGACGAAACGGTATTGTTTGCATTCAACCCCCCCTTCTACAAACAAATTGGGACCTAACAATTGGTATCAGAGCCTTCTGATTAACGTACAAATCAAGATCCTAGACTTTTGTGTTTCTTTCACTTCTTGAATTTTTATTCACTCAAAAATTCATAATGACTACACAAAAAGTTGGAACCGTTAAAATTCCACTTTTCGATAAAGAAAATTATGTGATGTGGAAGAAGAAGATGCTACTGTTTTTACAGGTTGCTAATCCCAAATATTTGCAAGTGTTGAAGAAGGGTCCAAAAATTCCTATGGTTATTGAACCAGAGGTAATAGAGAATGATGTGGTGATCACCGAAGCGAGAACTTATGTGAAGGATCCTGAGGACTTCTCTCCTGCTGAAATAGAAGAAGCTTCCCTGGATGCTAGCCTTCAATTAATCTTAGTAGATTCCCTTAATCCCCTAATGAATAGACATGTGATGAATTGTAAAGATTCCAAACATATCTGGGAAACTATTGAGATTATTAATGAAGGCACAGAGGAAGTTAGGGAGAACAAACTAGAAATCCTAACCTCTGAGTATGAATACTTTAAATCCAATCCAGGAGAAGGAATCACTGAAGTGTTTGAGAGGTACAATGCATTGATCAACAACCTGAACATTAATGGTAAATACTATTCCATCAGGGAGGTCAATAAAAAGTTCCTTTTAACACTGCCAACTCATCTCGAACATAGAATCACTGCCATAAGAGAAGCAAGAGATCTGAGTGAGATTTCTTTGGAAAGGCTATATGGTGTGTTAAAGACTTATGAGTTGGAGCAGATTCAGCAGAAGGAAGTTTACGGGAAAGGAAGAGTGGTCAGCACGTCTACTGCTCTGATAGCTGATGAACAACAACAACAACCACTATATCAACAACAATCTCAACAGTCAGATAGAATGGTACAGTCCTCCAAGGTTGAAGATAATGTGATAGTAGCAGAATTTGATTCTCCTACTACAAATCAATCAGGAGATGATTTTTATTCCTTGGAAGAACTGGAGCAATTGGAGGATGAGTCAATGGCCCTGATTGTCAAGAGATTCTCAAATGTCAGATTCAAAAGGAATCCCAAGTTCAAGTACAAGTCCAACTACAACAAATTCCAGAAAGGTGGATCTTCATCCTCTAACACCAGCAGTGGTGGGTATAAAACAGGGATGGTTGATCGAAGCACCATTCGATGCTTCAACTGTAATGAGTTGGGACACTTTGCCACAGAATGCAGGAAGCCAAAACAAGCAAGGAAGAACTCTTATGATTCTAATCAGAAGAGTAAATCTGAAAGGGCGTACGTGGCAAAGGGAAGAAGTTGGGATGATACTGACAGTGAAGACGAAGAAGTTGGGAATCTTGCTCTCATGGCTAGTGATGCAAGCACCTCATCGTCAAGAAAAGAGGTAAAACTTTCTGATGCTGATATGGTTTATCATCTAAGAGGTAACTTAGATTGTGCTCGTCGTGATAATGAATTGTTAAATCAACAAATCAAAGACCTTGAGAAAGAGGTCAATGAATTAAGACTTGTGCACATTAATCAAGATAAACTTAAAGACCAAGTATCTTTTCTAGAGAATAGAGTTGACTGTTATAGACAACTCGAAACTATTCTCAAAGACAAGATCACCGGTCTTGAGGCTAAGGTTAAAGCTTACTTTAATTCTTGTTCGAAGTCCAAAGAGTTTTACAATAAGCAAGCTGTTAATCAAACACATGGAATAGGTTATGATTACAATGCTGCTATTGGAAAATTAGGCATAAACTCCCCTCCTCATGTATGTGCTAAAGGCAGGGAAGTACCACATGTGCTTAAGGGTGTTGATGAACCCCTCTATAAGGAATCAATTGCTGAACCATTTGATGAGACCTCTTTTATTATTCAAGAAGAAATCCGTGCTGAAGATAATGCTAATGGGAAAACTGTCTCCAAGTCAAGTGTGTCAAAAGTTCCAGTCAAGGTTGTGAAAGCAACTGAGACTAACTCAGACACACATGAGTTGGATAGCACAAATGCCATGTCTACCATGCATAAGTTGCCTATTGTTAATCCTTCTCATAAAGCATGTGGTGTTCCTGATTGTATGTCTTGTGCTT
The DNA here is from genome assembly GCF_009905375.1 of Apium graveolens. Classification (NCBI taxonomy): domain Eukaryota; kingdom Viridiplantae; phylum Streptophyta; class Magnoliopsida; order Apiales; family Apiaceae; genus Apium; species Apium graveolens. The sequence continues at coordinate 34,243,124 of NC_133648.1, forward strand.
TTAATCTGTTGTTTGCTTATTTTAATGGTAAGCATGCTTCTAATAATAAGACTACTCCTCGTCAGCATGTGAATAATAGAAAGCATGATAGGTCTAAGACTGCTAGTCCTCCTAAAGCTAGAAAGGAGACATTTGTGCCTAAGCCTAAACATAAATCTGATAAGGCTGTTTTAAAGGTCAAATGTTCAGTCATTGAGAATGTTGAGAATAGTGAAGTTAAGAATGTTGTTTTGCCTGATAAAGGCCAATTTTACAAGTATGCCGGACCCAGCCAAGCTTGGGTTCCGAAGAAGTTCTAATCCATTTGTATTGCAGGGCATTAAACAGGTACAACCGGTAGTGTGGATTCTTGACAGTGGATCGTCAAGACATATGACCGGAGATAGAGCCCTGCTATCAAATGTGGTTGAGAAAGCTGGCCCAGTGGTTACCTTTGGAGATAACAGCAAAGGTTTAACGGAGGGATATGGCTGTTTGCAAGCTGGAAATGTTATCATTGAAAATGTATATCTTGTGCAAGGACTTGAACACAATCTGCTTAGCATTAGTCAGTTCTGTGACAACGGCTACAATGTTTTATTCGACAAGCTGAAGTGTCAGATTCTGCACAAGAAAAGTGAAAAACCCTCCTTAATGGGAATACGGAAAGGAAATCTGTTCGTAGCTGACATGAACTCTGGAAGCAATCTTAAAGTCAATTGTTTCTATGCAAAAGCATCGTCAAATGAGAGTTGGCTATGGCACAAGAGACTTTCCCATCTCAATTTCAAGACAATGAATTCTCTTGTCAAAAGAGAACTGGTAAGAGGTCTGCCCCAGCTGGAATTCTCTCCAGAAGGGCTATGTGAGGCTTGCCAGAAAGGAAAGTCAAAGAAAGCAAGTCACAAAGGCACTGACACATCTTCCATAACTGGTGTTCTGCAATTATTGCACATGGATTTATTTGGTCCAGTTAATATCCTTTCTATGTCAAAGAAGTGTTACTGTCTTGTGATAGTTGATGACTATTCCAAGTATACGTGGGTTTTATTTCTTCACTCTAAGGATGAAACACCACAAGTTGTGATTGATCATATCAAGATGATTGAGTTAGATTCTTACGTCCCTGTTAGAGCAATAAGGTCAGATAATGGAACAGAATTCAAGAATGCACTTCTAAATGGATTCTGTACAGACAAAGGGATTACCAGACAATTTTCAGCTCCTAGAACCCCTCAGCAAAATGGAGTGGTAGAAAGGAAGAATCGTACATTGATTGAAGCTGCAAGAACGATGTTAAATGAATCAGGTCTTCCAATGTACTTTTGGGCTGAAGCTGTCAATACTGCATGTTATACTCAGAATCGAACTCTAATCAACAAAGACTTCATGAAAACTCCTTATGAGATTTTGAATGAACAGAAACCTTCTATCAAATACTTTCATGTATTTGGTGCCAGATGCTTCGTGCTCAAGGATGGAGATGATCGTCGTGGTAAGTTCGAGGCAAAGGCATATGAGGGTATTTTTGTTGGATATGGAAGAAGATCATATAGAGTGTATATCATTGATCAACACAAAGTAACTGAAAGTGTCAATGTTACATTTGATGACACTAAACTCCCTAGTATCCAAACTGAAGATCCTTCTGAGAAACTGAAGTTTGATGATACGTCAGATTCAGAGTCAGAACATGGTCAAGAACCTGAGATTGTTGCTGTTGAAGAACCTGTTAATCCTGATAATACTCAAGGTAATAGTGATGGAAACTCTGGAAACAATGGAGATACCACTGCTACTGACGGAGAATCTTCAAGTCAACATGGCAACAACTCAGGGGGAGATGCTGAAGGATCATCTAGTAGGACACAACATCACAATGAATTTCAAGGCGAATCATCAAGATCAAATCTTCCAAGACAGACTGTCTGGAATAAAGCTCACCCTTTTGAGTTGATTATTGGTGATCCAGATGTTGGAGTCAGAACTAGGCGTGCTACTCAAAATGAGTGTCTGTTCTCAGGATTTCTTTCTGAGATGGAACCTAAGAAAATTGAAGAAGCACTAACTGATCCAGATTGGGTGATTGCTATGCAAGATGAACTCAATCAGTTTGAAAGTCAACAAGTTTGGAAACTGGTACCTAGGCCTGTACACAAGAAAGCTGTTGGTACAAGGTGGGTATTCAGGAATAAACTAGATGAAGATGGTGTGGTTACAAGAAACAAGGCAAGACTGGTAGCTAAAGGGTATTCTCAAGCTGAAGGTATTGATTATGATGAAACCTATGCTCCAGTGGCTAGACTTGAGGCCATCAGGATATTTCTGGCATTCGCAGCATTTTCAAACTTTAAAGTTTATCAAATGGATGTCAAGAGCGCCTTTCTGAATGGAAAGCTGGATGAAGAGGTATATGTAGAGCAACCTCCTGGTTTTGAAGATCCAGATCATATGGATTTTGTCTTCTTTCTTTTCAAGGCTATCTATGGGCTAAAACAGTCACCAAGAAAATGGTATGACACTCTCTCTGAATTTCTTATTGAAAATAGCTTTATTAGAGGTGTCATAGACAAAACTCTCTTTTCTAAAAAACATAAGAATGATACTATATTAGTCCAAGTCTATGTGGATGATATAATATTTGGGTCTACTAATGATAATCTCTGTAAGAGATTTGCTAAGTTAATGCACAGCAAGTTTGAAATGAGCATGATGGGAGAGCTGAAGTTCTTTCTTGGATTACAAGTAAATCAAAGGTTAGATGGAACATTTATTTGTCAATCCAAGTATCTCAAGGAACTCCTCAAAAAATACAATCTAGAGGATTCTGCATCAGCAAGGACTCCATCAACTACAGCTGTCAAGCTTGGACCATGTGAAAACTCCATTAAGGTAGATGTCACAAGCTACAGAGGTATGATTGGCTCGTTACTCTATCTTACTGCGAGTAGACCAGATATTATGTATGCTACATGTTTATGTGCAAGGTTCCAAGCGGATCCTAGAGATATTCATCTCGTTGCTGTTAAACGAATCTTAAGATATCTTAAGGGAACACCAAATCTAGGTATTTGGTACCCTAAAGAATCTGGTTTTAACCTTGTCGGATATACAGATTCAGATTATGCAGGAAGTGTTGTTGATAGGAAAAGCACCTCAGGAAGTTGTCAATTCCTAGGAAGCAGGCTAGTCTCATGGTACAGCAAGAAACAGCAAACAGTTTCCAACTCAACGGCCGAGGCTGAATATATTGCTGCTGGAAGCTGCTGTGCTCAGATCTTGTGGATTAGGAACCAACTACGAGACTATGGCTCTGTATTGAACAAGATTCCTATTTTATGTGACAATACAAGTGCAATAGCCATCACCAACAACCCTGTGCAGCACTCGAGGACAAAGCACATTGACATCAGGTATCATTTTATTAGAGAGCACGTCATGAATGGTACTGTTGAACTATTTTTTGTTCCAACAGAAGAACAAATAGCAGATATTTTCACTAAACCACTTGACGAATCCACATTTACCATATTAGTTGGTAAATTGGGCATGTTAAATAGTTTTTGTGATTAATTTAATTAATATCTGGAATCTGTTCTTGAATGAATTTACAAATGAATTTTTTCATAAATGAAAAATTCATTTGCAAATTTATTTTATCATTTTATCATATTTCTTGCTTATTTCTATGTAATATATATTATCTTATCTATGTTATTTACTCTACTTGTTAATTTAAAATATCTCAGAATATTTTTGTTTCCTCTAAAAATATTTTTCTATGAATTTTATTTGCTAAAATTCAACAGAAATCTATTTTTGGAATAAAAATAATTAATTCTGAAATATTGTCTTTATTTTCTGTAAAAATTTTAAGTATTTATTTCAGTTTTACTATTTTGTAATAAAGTTTCAGTACATTAATAGTAGTCTGTTACTTGCATATTCATTTTGTTTTTCTACTGCAAAGACAATCGGCAAGACAATTAAAATTGTCTTGCTGAAAATCATTTCAGTAAACATGAAAATATAAATCTGTTATGCTTATTTTATCTTATTCTAGAAAGACAATCGGCAAGACAATTGAAATTGTCTTGCTGAAAGTCATTTTAGTAAATAATGACTGCGTATTTTAAAATCAGATTAATTTTATAACTGGCAAGACAATCGGTATGACTATTGATTGTCATGCCAGTAATAAAATTAATATCAGAATAATTTTGTTTTATTTTGTACTGGTATGACAATCGGTATGACTATCAGATTGTCATACCAGTTATATTTTTAATACTTATTTTATTTGTTTCATTTCCTTCTTTTTGCCTGGTATGACAATCGGTATGACAATCCCGGATTGTCATACCAGCTGTCATATATAAGCGTGTGTTGTATATTGTTTTAAACCATCACAGCAGTTTCATTTCTTTAAAATATTTGAACAGTTTTTTACTCTCTTTTACTCTCTTCTCTCTCTTCGAACCAAACAATCAATCTGGTTATTTCCTTGCTCGAGTTTTTACTCAGCAAACTTAATCATCACTTTAGTGATATATACATATAAGTATATACATAAACAAGTGCTGTTGAATTTTCTGTAAATTCAGTTTGCCCCTTCAATTCCTTTTTAATTTTAATTTCTTATTTGTGTCTTTTGGTGTGTCCAAACTGTGTTAGTGATTTAAGAATTTTAACGAGATACATTTCTGTCTAAATTTTTCGATTATAATTGATTTAATTCGAATTATTAAATTAATTTAATCAATTCGAATTTTCTTAATATTATTCTTAAAATTCTGAAAGTGTGTGCCTTATTATTATTTTAAAATGGCTCTCAATTTCCAAATTGTCGCGCATAATCTAGTTGGTTATTTCAATCCGGAAAAATGTGATGTTGAAAAATTTAAGCCTTGGATTAGATTTTTAAATGACCATTCGATTGTTAGCTCTGCTATTAAATCAAATGTGATTTTAAATATCGATCTTCTTAGACTGATTTGCACAACCTCTACTGTGGCCGATGATTCAAAATCTTTTTCATTCACCGTGGCAAACACACAGTATGTAGTTGATGAAACAGTCGTCAATCGTGCGCTAAATTTTCCACTTGACAATTTCTGTAATTTACCCTCTGAAAATGATATCACAAATTTTTTCAATGCTATTCACTATCAGGGGGTGATCAATTTAACCAAACTTTCTAAATCAAATTTGGTGTCTGAATGGGATATTTTCTTCGATACACTTTCCAAAGTGTTTGCCAACTGCACAAAATCCAATTTTCATAACATCACTTCCACCCTGCAGTATATTGGTCTTGCGGTTGTTTTCAATCAAAGGATCAATTTTGGCAAACTACTTTTTCCCATTCTCTTGAGACGTCTAACTTCTGCTTTACGTGATCATTCTACAAATCGTAGGGTATCATGTTACTATGCTCGTTTTCTTATGCTCATAGCAGATCATCTACTCACCCCTGAACACAAAGCACTTTTTGCTAACTCTGCTGTAACAGAACCCCCACCAGTTAGCAAAAAGATTTACACTCGCCAAGACACAACCTTCAAATTTATGCAAGTACCAGTACTTGTATCTGCTTTCATGACCAATTATATTCCCTTGCCTATTTTTAATCTTCCCGGCCATGAACAGCAACCTCAACCTCCAGTGGTTCAAGCCACCCAGGCTCTTCCATTACAGGTAGTAACTCCTCACACTCTCTCTCACTCTCTTCCTACTTCTGTTAACAGACCCCCAGTGGTTGATAGGGCTGACCATGAAGTTGTAGAACCACAGCTTCAATCCCAGGTCATAGAGCTAAACACAGAGTCTCATTCTATCTCACCCTCTCCCCCACTGTCTAAAATGTTACCCAGAAGATTATTAGGAAGTAGTACAATGTCAAATATGAGTGAACCCTCAGCTCTGCCTCCTCCTAAGAAAAGAAAAACCTATTCTGAGGCATCTGATAGCTTATCCTTGTCCTCCCAACAGGACATGGACTTTGAAATGGCCAATGAACAGTTACTAGAGGCATTCTCTCAACAGGATGCATCTATTGAAATTCGCCATCGGGCCATGGCATCCTGTACTGAGTCAAGCACAATTCCATTACTCACAATGGAACCATACACTTCCCCAGATAATACTCAGGACACCCAGCGAGGAGTGCACGTAGAGTCGGTTACAGTGCCTGCCATAGTTACGGCAGAAGAGCAGTCACATGCTTCAGAGGGAAAATCTGACTCTCCGCCATCTTTAATAGAGTCATTTTCTCCCCTCCCAGATCAAACACCTCTGGCTCCCTTATGGGATTCTCCACTCGCAGATTTATCTGGAGAAAGTGGAGGGCAACTCGGTCAATCTATCCCTGAAGCAATTCAGACATCTATTCCAAAAGATTTGATAGCATTGACTGAGGATCGGGACTCGCGAATTCCCATTGCACCACCACTGACCTCTCTTGAAGAGGCTAGGGTGATTTTTAATGCAGGTACACAAGAACAGCAATTGGAAGACTCCTCACGAGCAATCATATTGAGAGAAACACATGCACGTGAGATGAGTGAACCAAATACGAGTGAACTTCAGGTGAGAGCACACACAAACACTGATACTGTCAATCTGTTAGCTCAAATTGCTGCCCTGAAAGAAGAACTTGCTAAAAGTCAAGCTGAAGCTCAAGCATTCAAAGCACAAGTGGTTGAACGGTCTTCCTCTTCCACCTCTGTCGACAATCAGCTTGCAATCATAAGGAATGACATCTCAGATTTAAAGACTACTGTAATACCAAAGCTCAATTCTATTCAGGACACTCCAAACTTATCAGCTGATGACATATCCAACTTCTGCTCCCTACATACAAGGATGACTTCTCTTGAAGACCTCGTTGAGATGAATCATTCACTAGACAACTCAAGATTTCTAAAGATAGAGACGGGCATGGAACATCTAAATGAAGGCATGAAGCACTTATATTACATGATCAAGAATTCTCATTGCCCTAATGAAGAACAAAGAGCTTATTTTGAAGGACCGTCTGGTGGAGGATCAGGCTCTGGAAGTGGTGGAGGTTTCAAAGGAAAGTCTGTAGAGGATCCCTCAACTAAGGGGGAGAAGAAAGGGAGTAGTTCCAAAGGGAAAGAAAAAGATACTTCTGCTGGAAATAAAGGAAAGGCTGATGATGCCTACTACAGTGGAGAACAGGATGACTTCGATATTTTTGACATTCCCACTGAACCAGTTCAGGAAGATAAAGATGGGTTATTTGAAGCTGAAGAAGAAAGTGATTTTGAAGATTGGGAAGAAGAAGATACAGTGGATCCTAGGTTTGAGAAAGAATTTCAGAAAGAGCAGTCAGAGATGCAAAGAAAAGAAGCTGAACTTAAGAAGGTCTCACAGATCATTGACAGGAGAAAAGACATTCAAAGAACAGAAACTCTTCAAAAGCAACGTCTTCATGACATTAAAGCTCAAGAAAGGAGAAGAGATGTCAGACTGAAGATTGGTGGAAAATGGGATGAAGCTAGGAGAGTACTCGATATGCCTCAGCTATGCACTAACAATGATAGGCAGTTCTTACATCTTCTTGACAAGCTGGAAATCTCAAATCCTAACAATGACATGTACATGAATGCTATCAAGACTGAAGTCTCAAGGATCACAGCTGCTTTTGATAGATCCCTAAATGAGATGAGCATTTTTGTATATTGTCAGAGTGAAGGATCATTCAAGGTGTCACTTCATCTATTCGAGAATCGTTCGTTGTCAGAGATTTGGGTTCTTTTAAACAAAGTGAAAAGAAGCTCAGAGTTGAATGAAGTTCTTCGGGAAAGGCTTAAAGAGTTTGCCAGCAGGGCTAGTCCTCAAGTGGTCAACAATCCTCATCAAGTGAGATTCTTTAAGTCTGATTGTCTTCAAATCTGTCAGCTAGATGTACAATCTCTTAAAGACTACTCAGCTAAGCATCTGGTCTGGATGGAACATCATTTGAGAACTGCTGGATATTCATCCATGTTGAAGACTCAAGCTGCTGACTTGATTCAAGCTTATTGTGAGAAGAATGTTAAAAGGTACAATCAACTCAAGAATAAGTTGAAGACAGTTGGAGTTCAACCAGTCAGACCTGCAAGCTTCACTTCAGAAAAGGATCGTGTTTTTGACAAGGAATTGCTTCAAGATTTAGAAGAAGGTGAAGTCAGAAGAGAAGACAACTAAAGTCAATTAGCTCAAAACTCAATGTAATATGATTAGAGCGTTATGAATCAAGATAGACTAATGTAGTTATATGTTCAGGCTAGAGGAACATCTATCTTGAATTCACTTGTAAATTTCATTTGGAATCTGGAAAATGTTAAATATAATCCAGAACTTTTCTGCTATTTACTTTACATTACTGTTTATATCTTTTTCTTATTTGTTAGTTGAGTTATCCTCTAGGTATTTGTTGTTATTGTCTAACAAGCAAATAGGGGGAGATTGAAAGGCATATGTCATAGCCTACTCGTTTATTCGAGTATTTAACTCAACTCAAATAAGAATGTAATAAGTAAATAGTGGATCAAGCATCAGAGAGATCTCACAAAGTAACATCTGTCAAAGATTAGAGAAACATTGTTCATCTGCAGACTTGAAGATTCACTGGAAGAAGTTCAAGAATTTGATCATGCCTCAGTGATATAAATCAAGATCGTGGATTTAATCAAGTGACAGAGATCTTGTCAAGGTATCATTTATTACAAGGATTCAATCAGAACAACAAAGTCAAGACATGAAGAAACGTCACGGAAGTTAGTCACTCATGAACCAGACAGTACATCGAGTGTCAGCATTGAAGTGACGGAATTGATTCATAAGTCTCAAAGATTGTCTGAAGAATGGATGCTGCTCAGAGATAGTATTAATTCTCTATTAATTAATTAAGTCATATAATTTAATTAAGAGAATAAATTCAATCTGTAAGGATTAATTTATTGATTAATTGAATTAAATTGATTTATTAATTTAGAATTAATAATAAGGATTTTCAGAATATTAATTGATTAAAATCTGTGATAATTCTAAAAAGACAACTGATTGAACTAGTATGACAATCGGTATGACAATTGATAGTCATACCGAATGTCTTGCTAATTCAGTTGATTGTATTGATAGAATTTTCAATTAGATTAAAATCAATTATGTATTCAGAAAAACAATTTCATTTGAACTAATATGACAATCGGTATGACAATCAATAGTCATACCGAAAGTCTTGCTAGTTCATTTTAATTGTCTTCCTAGCTCTAATAGATTGTCTCACCGAAAGTCTTTCAAGCTAAAATAGATTGTCACGCCAGTTCAACAACTTCGGCTGTGATTGATTAAAAGGAAGCAGAAGACAATATCAAAAGAAGAAGAAATTCAGCAATCAAAAAGAGCACATACAGAACAAGAAAACACAGCAGAAAACAAAAGAAAATATTTCATCATTCATCTGCTTATTCAAGATCAAATATTCTAGCTTGTTAATGTTAAATCCAAACCACTAGAATTACTTATCTTGTTCTTGTATATCAATCTAGCGGATTAAAATCCCTAGAACTTAATCTCAAATCGCTTTTAGCATTTGATCTTTTAATTACAAAAATAGAAAAAGTTCATGTCGAATTTATTCTAAAGTTGTAATAATTGATTTGAGATTAATCCCTTGTAACCGATACCGTAGTTGTAACACCTTTCAAGTTTAATAAAAGTTTTATTTAACTTGAATTTTGTTTCACAATTTTATTCCGCATTTTATTCGACGAAACGGTATTGTTTGCATTCAACCCCCCCTTCTACAAACAAATTGGGACCTAACAAAACCCTTATGGGAACCCTTATAAATATCGTGATAGAGGCGTAATTCGTTATCGTATATGGTAGCGGGACTCCGAACCTTGAGGTTGAGGAGCAACAGTGCGATGATGTTTTATTACTAATTGGAGATCGGATTGTGGATCCGATAGAGCGTCCTAACGCAGGACCGGATGATGTTCATATTGAGGATGTAGCGGTTGAGGATGTTGTCCTAGAAGGGATTGTTGCTGAGGAGGATCCCGTGGAGGATCCTAACATGAATGAATAAAGGACCACTAAGGAATTGATGATCATGGTTAGGGGAACTACCAGAGGTAGGATTGGCCGGTCACTACCGGAGGTTCGTTCAAGTTTGTAAAGATAGTAGCCCTTTAACGCGGCTTACTAGTAAGACTGAGAAGTTTGAATGGACAGAGAAATGCGAGAACAGCTTTCAAGAACTGAAGCAAAGATTGGTGATGGCCCCTATGTTGGCATTGCCGGATGGAAAAAGGAGATTTTTTGGTTTGTATTGACGCTTCGCATAAGGAATTAGGGTGCTCTTATACAGCACAACAAGGTACTCGTGTACGCGTCAAGAAAATTAAGGGAATATAAAATTCGATATCCCCACCCATGAGCTTGGGCTCATGGCAATAGTTTTGCCCTAAAGATTGGAGGCACTACTTGTATGGAGAGAAGTGCGAGAATTACCTAAGCCATAAGTGCTCTAGTACATTTTCACGCAGAAAAGAGCTCAACATGCGCCAAATGAGGTGGTTAGAGCTAATCAAGGATTACGATTATGAGATTCTTTATCATCCGGGGAAAGCCAATGTGGTGGCTGATGCCCTTAGTAAAAAGGAGAGACTCAAGATGATAATGTCTTTGGGAGAGTTTATGAGAGATTTTGAGAAAATGGAAATAGAAGTGAAGGTAACCGGAGCCGGTACTGAAAAGCTGTTTGAGATTGCAATACAGTTCAAATTATCGGAAAAGAACATATTGTGTCAGAAAAAGTGATGAATGAAGGCAGAGAGCCAACAATTAGATAAAAGATTAATACCGAGAAAGATGATAAGGGAATAATGAGGTATTTCTACAGAATTTGGGTTCCAAATGTTCAAGAGCTTAAAGATGAGATCTTAGATGAAAGCTAGTTTGAGGAATAAGATTTAAAGCAAACCCTGAACGTGATAGTCAGGGAGGTTGACATCAAGATAGAAGAACCCATAACATAATGAAATGGAAAACAAGGATTTTAACGTATAAGATAACCCTGATTGTGGGAGAAGGATGAAATATTTCATACTGAGAAAACAGAAGTCGAGCAAGATAGGGAGAACCGGGATGGTACTCCTATGGGGCAATTTATGGACCTGCCTAAACAAAAATTATACTTTTATTCCCAAACACCACCCTGAGGAAATAATGCAGTGGGAAATTCTTTCAGGACCTTTAAGTCACTAAGCTCTCAGAGTTCCAAGGAACAAGCTGACCTAGCCGAGGCAAGAGCCTGGACAAAGGAAATAGAGAAATGATTTTATATTCTAAATGATTGATGAAGCGCAAACGACTGTTTTTTTGTCACTTACCCTCCTAAGAGAGAGACCACCCGCTGGTGAAAGACCAAGAAAGGCACGGAGCCAGAGGTTAGAATAAACTGATTAAAGTTCAATCAATTGTTTTCGGGAAAGTAATTCCCAAGGTTATGGAGATAGTGTAAAAGCTTTAGAGCCAGAACAAAGGCAGACGAGTATGATGAATTATGAAGCTAAGTTGTAAAAGTTGTCAAGATTCGTTCTGAGGACACGAATCCAGAATGACGGGATATTTGAAATCAATGCTTATGTTGTGTTGGTTCATGAAATAATGATAAGAGAAAGGAAAATAAAAAGAAATTGAAGTGGAAAGGAATATAAAGGCAATAGAGTTTGAGGAATGATAAGGGAGTTGGGTATGAGGAAACCCTAAAGACTCGTAGTAATAGAAATAGAAAAGTATATGATCGTCAGGATGAGGATGATTTACCATGAGTTAAAGTTGATGGTTGAAGGCATAAGAGATATATATGTTGTACCCCTTCAAGTTGGAAGGATTCGGGGAAACCTTGAGATAGTTCGAAGGATAAATAATGAGACGCGGATAGACTGAGGAGACAAGAAAGTAAGAAATTAGGAAAATTGGATGAAGGAAGTGACCTTCAAGAAAGTGAAGTGTAAGACCGAGGGCATGATACCCAGAAAGGGAGACGCCGGGTATGAAAGATATCCCAACATTGAGATGACTGTTGAGATAAACAATAAAAGAAAATAAGGATTTATTAAGAAGAAGTTCACGTTGAACACGACCAATATCTTCTAGAACATCCCTGTTATCATTACTAAATCAGGCAAGAAAAGCGGATAACCGTTGTTATCTTTTGGAGGCCATATTGGTTGACCTCATTTTGAATAAGGATATTATTGTGAAATTTGGTATAAACTATCGAGATGGGAATGATTAAATAAGATAATCTATCAAGGATATATGACTTGATTTATCCATGGAAGGATGCATGTACTTTTTCTAAAGGTGGAATTAAGGATAGAACATCGGTAACTTAAAATGAATCCTAGGGGAATGCATAAAGGTTGGCATTTCACCCTTAATAGGGATAGTATGAGTTTGACAGTATGAATTGGAAAGGATTAAGGTAACAACAACCTTTAAGGATCAGTGGAGAAATTTTTTAGAAGTATATAGACAATGATTCTGGTATTAGTAAATGGTATTTTGATATGCCCTGTATCTAGGGAATACAGGAGGAACGATTCAAGGATAACCTTAGAGGTTTTACAAGGAGAAAGGTAATATTCAAAATTCTCAAGAGTAAAAATGTTGATAAAGGAAATATGACGTAATTATAATGATGCCAAGTGGGGCACGTGTTAAACCACAAGAAAGTATAGATCGAACCAGTAAAGGTCGAAATTGTTCAGGGCAATTAGGGCCTAAGATAAAAGATGTTCTAAGTATGATTGAGAGTCAGTCGTGACAGTGATTAACCTCTAAAGACTGAGGCAATAACTTATGGAAAAATGGTGATAATTTTTTTTTTTATTTTTACTCATCAGACTTTAAGGAAAACATCTTCACATAAGCTGTGATTGAAATGAGGTAGAAAATTATTCGGAGGTGGTTAAAATGACATTGATTGTAAGGAAATTTTACTATCAGGAAAGGCCAAAGAGGTGGCCGACACTTTAAAGGTAAGAGGATAATTATAGGCGCTTGTGCCAAAAGAATACAGTGATGATGGTTAAAGCTATAAAGGTTGTATTATGGTTTGGAAGATTGACATTCCTTCTGATGACTGTGCAATACCCAACCGTAATAGTAGTTGGTAAAGGTTTAATTCGTGTAATCGCCATGAGCGGGCTATCTATCTCAGAAGATACTATCTTGAGATAAGCCAGGATCATGTTTCAAAAAGGACTAGACGAACCCTTGAGTTAAGTCTTCTATTTAAGGCATACGATTAAGAATGGTATTAACCTGCTATCGTTGCTTTGATTGAAACTCTCCTGCAATTTTATCTGCTTCATGTCATGTATGTATGTCAGGATCAGGAGTGTTCTTCATGAATCATGAAGGGTGATTATGTTACCTCCTTAGAAGGATTTGATACGCCATGTATGGACTCCGTATGGTTAGATATTAAGATTTCATGGAATGTGAATGATGACAGTAGGTCAGTAGTGGACCATAGTAATGCAGCAATGATTCTGCGAGTAATGAGCTGATTACAACCGTGAGAGTTGTATTGGAATGGATGTTGAGATTGAGTACCACTAATCGGGTCGTGGTAGTGTATAAGTTATCATTGATGACTAATTAAGTAGAGTATCTACCTATTGAATATTTATTCCCTCTTATGAAAAGAGAGTCGTATTACTATATGAGGAAGGATGCGGTGCAAGCATAGAATTCTTGTAACGATGATGTCTAGAATGAGATCCCAGATTCGATTTTTGATATCGAGGGAGTTTCAAAGGTGATTGTGTATAAGCTCGAGGAAGAACAAGGGTCCATAGAATGATGGACGGAATAGCAAAAATATTTAAGCACGTGAAATGCGATGCTATAATACTTGATGTTGATATGTATACATATATGTTTTGTTCTTATATGACAAACCTCTATAGTTCAGAGGTAGGTTCCAAGCCAGATATTTTGTGGCAGTATATTTTTTATATATACAATTCTCTTCAGTTCGTTCTTTTCTCTCCTTTTCATTTCATATAAGCTGAGAAGAACAACCCTTCCAGAAGGGGAGGTATTGCCGAATGACTATCTATCTGTGTGATAGAAACCTAGTAGGATACCATCTATTGTTTAATTGCTTGTCAAGTACTAAAGGCTGGCCACCTTCTGTACTAACTATGCGATATAACAAGTGTTCATGATCATAGTGATCTCTCACTAAATTCTTTTACTTCTATATGAAGGACCAAGCTTTCGAAGATGGAAGCAGCTAAAGGAAGTAGTATCAGTACGGTGGTATTCCGATTCTAGCGCGTTCGTGATACTAAGGTTGACGTGGTTATTAAAAGGTTATAGAACGCTAACGAGCAAAAGTGTAACCAGTATAGTATTATGTACGGAAGATAGTAATGACTACAAAATGGAAAAAAATGGGTATTGAGAAGCAAAAGCCATGGTGCTAGAAGTTATGATGAGAGTCTGTGCAATAGACTTGAAAGAAATTGGAATGATCACTTAACACGGATTGAGTTTTCTTACGACAATAGATCATATGTCAGTATTGAGATATCGCCTTATGAGATCCTTGAGGGAAGACAATGTCGATCTCCCTTATGTTAGGATGAAGTTGTAGAGCGCAAGATGCTCGGACCAGCAGTGGTCCAAAGGACCAAGGATATGATAGATCTAATCAGAGGACGGCTGGAAGTAGCCCAAGATGGACATGATAAATATGTTGATTTGACACGAAAGGATAAGGAATAGGAAGTAGGGGACCTAGTGCTGTTATAGGTATTCCCTTGGAAAAGATGGATGAGGTTCGGAAAGAAAGGAAAGCTAGGCCCACGAATTGTTGGACCCTTGGATATAGTAAGACGTATTGGGAAGTTAGCATACAAGCTAGCCCTACCCCCGAACCTGTAGCAAGTTCATAACGTGTTCCACGTATCAATGTTAAGGAAGTGTAATTCGGATGCCAGATAAATAGGGGCATATGAGTGCTTAGACATGCAACCAGACGTAACCTATATGGAGCAACCAGGAAGGGTTATAGATTGAAAAGGAACAAGTGCTTAGGAGAAGGGTTATCAAACTAGTTAGAGTTTGATGGTAGAACCACAATGTGGGAAAATTTACTTGAGAGTTAGAAAGTGCAATGCTAGAAAAGTACCCCAATTTGTTTTCTATCTTATTCCGGGACGGAATCCTTTTAAGGAGGGGAGACTGTAATAACCCCAATTTTTGGAAATTTTTGAAACCCTTATGAATAGTGATTTTGCAGATTATGCTGAATAAGAAAACTTTTCATGCCACACTATGTAGGGGTTCTGTTATTGATATTCTGAGATTTTATTAGTACTCTATATGGTATATAAGTGTATGTAAAGATCGTCAGAATCCAATTCCGAACACTTTGATTTTTCCCGGAAATCCACTAGATACGGAAAGAATTGAGTATAAGGTAACGGGATAAAAAGGATTTAAATTAAAGGATTATAAGAGAGGATCATAAAAGGATTATAATGTATTGAGAAAGGTTAAGGAAACCCAAGTAATAAGATCCCGGGTATGATCCCTCAAACGATAAACGAAAATGAAAGTTAAGCGAACCGTATAACAGATCAGCGGTCATTAGGCAAATAATTAGGAAGTTAATCAAGGAGGTTAGGGATGATGAGGTCATCCAACCAATGAGAAGAGGGCAAGTAAGAGATGATGACACAATAAGGTGATGCAAGCATGACATAGGGAAGGAGGAGGTGTGGTTGGTTTATAACCACACAAATATAAGGTTATTAAGGTAATTAACCAAAATCTAAACAAAAACAACCAACCAAAAACAAATCAAAGCAAAAACACAAAATCATCTCTTTCTTCCAAGCTTGCTCTCGGCTTTTCCCCATTTTCAAGAAGAAGATTTTCAAAGTTCAAGTTCCAAGCTTCCTTAATTGGTAAGATAATTATCTAGTACTCCTTATGCATAGATATAGCTATTCCATGAGTTTAAGCTTCAAATTCCTTCACAATCTCTTCCAATAATTCAAGGAAGAAGATGGTGAATAGTAACTTTCAAAGAAATAACTTTAGTTTTCTTGAATTTTATGAAAGTTTAAGGTTATACAAGCAAGGATCAAGGTTCTTTAGGCATTCAAAGCTCTTGTGTTGTGTTAAGAAGCTTCAAGAAGGTATAAACTCCAAACCCTAGCTTTAGTTTTGAGTATTTAGGAATGGTTATGATTGATATAGTATATGTGAAGTATGAAGCTTGTTTGTTTAGAGTTTGGGTTGGAGTGGTAGTGAAATGAATGTTGAATCTTGTTGATTTGTTAAAGGAATTAAGTATAGTTTAAATTCATTATGAGAATAACATAAATTGAAAGAACTTGAGGTGTTGGGACTGTTTTAGTGTGTTTTGGATGGATGTTGGTTGTATTAATGAATTGGGATTGATTGGTGATTGATTTGGATTGGTTTAAATTTGGGAAATCGCGTAAACATAGTCGTCGTAATGTCTGATTTACTTTAGACTGCTTTTGTTCATAACATTAGGACCCGAGAACTGCCTGCTAGGTTTTGACCATTGCCATTTTTAGATAGTTCATGTTACGAGCTTCGTTTTGATATGTAGTTCATTTGATTCCGATGTACGGTTTAGGAGAAACGACCGTTTTAAGTAACGGTGTTTCGCGACCGAACCATTACCCCTCGCCTTACTTTGAAACATAGGTTAAAGACCTTAAAGGACTAATTGG
Source organism: Apium graveolens (assembly GCF_009905375.1). NCBI lineage: Eukaryota > Viridiplantae > Streptophyta > Magnoliopsida > Apiales > Apiaceae > Apium > Apium graveolens. Next base: position 34,259,917 of record NC_133648.1, read on the forward strand.
AGTATGAATCATTTATGTAAAGTGGATTAGGCAGTTGGTAAGGTGCTCGCGAAAGAATCGCCTTAAAACTCGTAATGGTTAATTTATTAAAAATGGTGGAGCCGGGGGTACTCGAGTGACTTAAGTAAATCATTAAGCGCGAAAGCGAACATTAGGACTCTAAATGGTTAAAGTCTAGTTTCTTAAGCGACCGGGGTCTAATTCCGACTTATGTTGTTGTTCATAGGTTATCAGGACCCACTCTAAGCTTAAGTCTATCCGGGAGCACTCAGGCAAGTTTTCTACCCGCTATACTGTTGTTGTGATGTATATATGTATATGCATTGTCTTGTGATAAATGCATGTTGGTTAATTAGCAAATTCTTGCGACATATTGTAGCATGTGATATGGTATATATGCATGCTTGGTTCGTAATCTTGATACATATATCTGTTGATTCAGTTAATAATACTCATGCTAGAGATAAGCGGTAATTTGCATATACCCTTAGTAAAGGGGACCCCAAGGTGAACATATTTCTAAACCGGGAGTCGATGTTCCCTAGTATATTATATATATATATATATATGGATATAGTTTTCAAAATTATTGATCGAATAAGGTTTATTCGATAACTTTATTTTATTTAATGAATATTATTTGAATATTCATTCGAGGACTTATGACTCTGTTTATTCTATTTAATGATTATTATTTTAATATTCATTTGAGGATGTATGACTCCGTTTATTTTATTTAATGAATATTATTTATAATATTCATTCGAGGTATTATGACTCTGCTTATTATTTAATAATATCCTTTATTTTATTAAAGAATAATGTTTCAATAATCAAACTTATTTTCGATTATTCAAATAAAGATAGTACTTTCATATAAGTATATCTTTGGTTATTTAATATCCATTTCAAGTATGAGTTTTAAAACTTCTACTTCGATTATTTTTATAAGGATTATCTTTATGAGAATATTATTTAAATAATAATATTCAGATATTTCTAATATACCGGGACTGATTTATTTTAATAAATCAGCAGTACTCCAAACATTCTTAAAAATGTTTTCGAGTCTTCAAAATGATTTCTAAAAGTTAGGGCAGATCCCAAAACTCATTCTTTTATATTTATGATCCTCCTTTCGAAGGGGATTTAAATACTCGCTCAAAACCTGGGGGATCCGGCTCTGTGGTGTATTTTATATTCGCAACGTGGTTGCTGTTTTGAGAAAACAATTTGATTACTTGCCCAATGTTCGGGAAGTAAGTCCATCTAATTGAGTCGGCATAAGCGACATGCCGGGGTACGGTCTATCAAAGTGTTAGTGGCTGGGTGGCAGTCCATCAACGCGTAAGAGGCCGGGTGGCGGTCCAGCACAAGGTCCTTATGTGGCCAGGGTGATGACCGGTGGGGGATTCATCCATCTACTAGTAGAAAAGGTTACTTATTGGTATCTTTGCCTGATCAGCAAGATATCGGGTTTATGCCAAAATTCTTTTCCTTTCCAAAATTTATTGGATATTGCAACTCTGTTCATACTTTACATGACAGAGGTTTTCAGGAAATGTATGAGAGATATATATATGGATATATATATATATCGGGACTTAATGAAGTATCTCGTAACTTCATTTCATTCAATAATATTTCAAAGATTGAATCTATTCAAGTCTTATCTTGTATTCTCATCTATGTGATGAACTTTTGAAACTAATTATAACTTGAACGGTGGTAGTTCAAGTAGTATTCGGAAAGATATAAGTAAATTAGAGTATCTTGTAACTTCATCTTTTAAACTTAGATCTAGTAAATGATTATCTTGTGCGTGTCAAAGATTTTCGGAAAAACGTTGAGACAAGGTTAGATATATGAGATCACCTTGCAACGATATTTTTATACAGTTATAAACTGGAACTCTGTGTATATTATACACGTCAGAGGATTTCAAAGATTGTGAAAAGTATATATGTACATATACTGAATATTTTGCGACTTCATCGCATTAAGATATCAAACTTGGTTCATTTCTTTTGACCAAGACTTTCATGAGTACTATGAGAAGGCTCATATATTGTTAATCATTATACATATTATTTTGGTGGGCTTGCTGCTCACCTTTGCTTTCTTCTTTCATCACACAACAATAGATAGAAAAGATGAACATGACCAAGCTCCCGATTCGCAAACGATTAGGAAACGTTCCGCAGTTTCCTATAGGCGTTGATGTCACTGTAGCTGAGGTAGGAACTACCAATAGGCTAGGCTTTCAACTTTTGATGTACCAGACTTATGTATCTTTATCAATTGTAATAATGGCAAAGAAAATGTAAATTTATTCAGAAACCCTTTTAAGGTATATTGGCATATAATTGTGGAATAAAACGACTTGTGATTATTTTTGGATATTCATCTCTGAGACTATAACTTGTGGTGTGTGTGTTTATTGTGGGGTCACAGTACAGAGTAGTTAATTATTTATTAAGATTGGGTGTTATTAAGAGAAATGGAACTCGTGACAACCCGGATCCCCGACCCCGGATTTGGGGGTGTTACAGCTAGGTTCTGCATATAGAGACTCATATAAAAAATTTCACATTTTTTTATGCATGTATGGATTTGTTATGATTTTTGCAAGTTTATTTAGATTTAATTATGAATTAATTCGAAATAATTTTTGCATAAGATCTTGACTACTGATCTGAGTTCTACAAGTGTTGTAGATCATCTAGGTATTTTTTTCATAATTTTGTCATGTGTAGATTATTTGTTATGAATTTTTAAAAATTATTTTAACTAAAATTCATGAAATAATTATGCATGTGAGTAAAAATATGATTAAAATTTGCGCAAGGACCCCTGACTGATCTGATAATTTTCTGCTACTGCCTGATTTACGAAATTATATTATTTTGATTTTTATTAATTTATTAATTAAATGTTAATTAATTTATTAATAGTAAAATTAAAATAATGACAATATTAATAAAAGTTATTAAGGGAGTAAAGGAAGTGGGGGTCACCCTGGTTTTGTAACGGCAGGAAAGAGGAACGAAAACAAAAAAAAATAAAATTTAACGGTCGGCTGCTGCTGGACGCATGAAGCACAGTCGCGGGGGAGGGGGGTGTCGCGCATTTCGGAAATGCGTTACACCCTGTTGCGCATTTACGGAAAGCGTTACACCCGTTAATGGCTTAACAATGTTGTAACGCATTACTCGAATGCGTTACAGCCCTTGTAACGCATTCCTGTAATGCGTTATAACCCGTCTGTCCACATTAAATTTGATTTTTTGAGAGTTTCGTAACTCCGTTCTGGGAGTGCAATATATCGCCGGATTCGTTTTTCCGAGACAGATCTAATGGAGTGGTCAAATATTTTTTATATAAAAGTTTTGAACTATTTATATTCCCGAAAGTATTTTAAAGCATGTTTTTAATTATTTTAATTGCTTTTAAATGCTATAATTAATCCATACATCATTATATCAATGTGTGACATGATATTACTTGCATGCTTACTTGTTTATTTATTTTTATATATGAGATATATGCCTATGTTTACCATGCGATGATAGATTTAGGTGAACTTAAATCAAAATAAGGCGTGCTCTAGAAAATCTAGAATAGGAATCGTTTCTTGCCATAACAATAATATTATGAATACAATCATGAGATTCTTGTGTTTATGAAACACGTAATTAAATATGAATTTTCAATATTGAGAGAAAGGATGATTATGTCAAAAGCAGATTTCGATCTGTAAGAAAGGTGTATTAAGTGACGCTTCTTGACAATGCTCCCCCCGATCTGGGAATCATTTGATTATCGATTATTGATTTGAAATATTTAATTTAAAAGGAAGAATCTCTTTATAATATGATTATGATTGTAACATAATATAATCCCTCTAAAATTAAATAATATCAAGTAGTAATTGGCCAATGACACAACGAGCTTGTGTCGGTCATAACCTTCCAACATGGTAGAAAGTAGTTCTTATTTTTAAATCATTGTCATTTCGTGTTACAGCCGAGGGCTTTGATTTCGAAATAAGAAATACTTGTCTATTACATAGAGATGTGTACATTGAATTAGAATCCAAAGGTTGTTACGTGCTGTAGCCATGGGCCGTTGGAGACTGATTCAATTTTACGAAATGTTGGGTTAGACTTGACTTAGAATATTGAGTCTGTCGTGCTACAGCCGTGACTCAATTATTCAAGAGGCTAAAGTTTTATTAGGGAATAACATAAGATGTAATTGACAAGAGTTGTCTGCCTATTGAACATCACATGACGTTTCGTGCTACAACCGAGGTTGTGTGATGGAATGTAGGATCCCTATTCCCACTAGCATTATGAATGCTTAATTTTTCACTTAGGGGGTTGTATAAATTAGATAAACTGGTGGGAGCCACTTATGAATAAAGACCCGATTCATATAATGTTTTGAAATGAAATTGAATATTTGCTAAGTGTTGTTATGTGTTCATCATTTACAGATTTACTATATACGTTATGTCTTCTGCACTATCACTCTGGAGTATACTAGATGCTCACAAGTTGACTGATCCTAATTTTGCTGACTGGCTTCGAAACTTGAGAATTGTTCTCAGGGTTGAGAAGCTGGAATATGTGCTTGACTCACCTAAGCCTGTTGAACCTGCTGACGATGCACATAATGATGTACATGTCGTGTATCGTAAGTGGATAGATGATGCAAATGTTGCTCAATATATCATGCTAGCTTCCATGAATATTGAGCTACAGAAGCAACATGAGCATATGGATGCTCACACTATCCTTACGCATCTACAAGAGTTGTATGATGTGGCAGGGAGGACAGCTCGATATGAGATATCGAAGGAGCTGTTCGGTTGTAGGATGTCTGAGGGATCATCTGTGAATGACCATGTACTTAAGATGATCAATTTGATTGAACATCTTGGACAACTTGGTTTTAACATGGATGGGGAACTGACTCAAGACTTGGTCTTGCAATCACTTTCGGGTTCGTTTTCGCAGTTTGTTGTGAACTTTCACATGAATAAGATGAATGTCAGCCTGGCTGAACTCCACAATATGTTGAAGACTGCGGAATCAAATTTTTCCTCTAAGAAGAGCTATATTCTTCTAATTAGTGAAGGCTCCAATCCTAAGAAAAGGAAGAAGAACCCTTCCAAGAAGAAGAAAGTAGGTGAGAAAAATCCGGTTCCACCAAAAGCTGAAGACCCCAAGAGCAAAGTTGTTTGCTTCCACTGTAACAAGGTGAGACACTGGAAAAGGAACTGTAAGGTTTACCTTGCAGAATTGAAGAAGAAGAGGGGTAGTGAGACTACCGCTTCTGTTTCAAGTATGTTCATGATTGAAGTGAATATATCATTAAATCACATTTCTACTTGGGTATTAGATACCGCCTGTGGTTCTCACATTTGCAATTCATTGCAGGGACTAAGGAGAAGTAGTACTCTTGAGGAAGAGGAGGTGATTCTACGGATGGAAAATGGAGTAAGAGTTGTTGCTGAAGCTGTAGGATCATTTCATTTACATATGCCTACGGGAAAGACTATTATTTTAAATAATTGTTATTTTGTTCCCTCGATTGTGAGGAATATTATTTCTATTCCCATGTTAGACTTGGATGGATTTTTGTTTATTATTCATAATAATAAATGTTTAATACTTAGAGATAACGTTCTTTATGGAAGTGGTATTTTAAATAATGGTCTGTATGTATGTGACCTAGAGCATAATTTACTACAAATTGAACATACTAATAAAAGAAAAGGGATGATGAAAGTCTCACCTTTTTGTGGCACTGCAGACTTGGTCATATTAGTGAAAATAGACTGCGGACATTGCATAAGGATGGGTTACTTGACCCCTTTGATTTTGAATCATATCCTACATGCGAGTCTTGTCTATTGGGCAAAATGACCAAATCTTCATTTAGTGGACATGGAGAGAGGGCTGCAGCTTTGCTAGGATGGGTACACACAGATGTATGTGGACCAATGTCTACACAAGCCATGGGTGGATTTTCATACTTCATTACTTTCATAGATGATAGATCTGGATTCGGATATGTGTTTGATGAAACACAAGTCTGAGGCCTTTGAAAAGTTCAAAGAATATAAGTATGAAGTGGAGAAACAACCAAACATAGTATTATAACTCTTCGATTAGATCGAGGTGGTGAATACATGAACGGAGAGTTTCTGGATTATCTCAAAGTAAATGGTATAGTCTCCCAGTGGACTCCTCCAGATTAGTATCTGAAAGGAGAAATCGAACTTTGTTAGACATAGTTCGGTCCATGATGAGCTATGCAAATCTTCCAGTATTCCTATGGGGTTATGCATTGGAAACCTCAGCATATTTACTGAATAAGGTGCCTTCCAAATCTGTTCCTCAAACTCCGTATGAGATATGGAAAGAAAGGAAACCGAGTCTTAAACACGTTAAGATTTGGGGATGTCCAGCGTATGTCAAGTAAGTTGACCCAGATAAGCTGGAATATCGATCCGTAAAATGTAGTTTTGTGGGATATCCTAAAGAGACTTTAGGGTATTACTTTTACACCGATCATAAGGTGTTTGTCTCCAGACATGCTACCTTCTTGGAAAAGCAGTTTATCCTTGAAGGAAACAGTGGGAGCAAAATTGAACTTGATGAAGTTCAAGAAGCACAAACTACTATGGTTCAAGTGGAAACACCTGTTCAGACTGAACAACCTTCTGTGGAACAGCCCATTCGTAGGTCAGGGAGAGTGTCTCGCCAACCTGAGAGGTATTATGGCCTTTTCATTGAGAATGACAATGAGTTGTCAATCATTGATGATGACGACCCTATGACCTATAATGAGGCTATGAGTAGTGTTGATTCAGAGAAATAGCAAAGTGCCATGAAATCCGAAATGGAATCTATGTATACCAACCAAGTATGGACTTTGGTTGAAGCACCTGAGGGTGTGAAGCCTATTGAGTGCAAATGAGTATACAAAAGAAAGATTGGAGCAGATGGACAGGTGGAGACCTATAAGGCCAGGCTCCTGGCAAAAGGATTCAGACAAAGGCAAGGGATTGACTTTGATGAAACTTTTTCACCTGTAGCCCTGTTAAAATCAATTCGGATTTTGCTTGCGATTGCTGCTTACTACGACTATGAGATCTGGAAAATGGACGTGAAAACGGCCTTCCTCAATGGGAAACTTGAAGAGGAAGTGTATATGACACAGCCAGAGGGTTTTCTTTCCAAGGGAAATGAACACCTAGTGTGTAAGTTGCTACGAACCATATATGGTTTAAAGCAAGCTTCTCGTAGATGGAACATCCGTTTTGATGAGACAATCAAAGAGTTTGGTTTTATCAAAAACATAGATGAACCATGTGTCTACAAGAAGGTTAGTGGGAGCGCGGTAACATTTCTTGTATTATATGTGGATGACATACTTCTTATAGGAAATGATATACCGATGCTACAATCAGTCAAAGTGTGGCTATCGAAGAACTTCACTATGAAGGACTTGGGAGAAGCATCCTACATTCTCGGTATGAAGATCTATAGAGATAGATCTAGAAGAATGATAGGTCTTACCCAGGGTACATACATCCAGAAAGTGCTTAAAAGGTTTAGCATGGAAAACTCCAAAAGATGTCTCATACCGATGAGCCATGGAGTATCCCTTTCCGAAAAGATGTCTCCTAAGACACCTGAGGAAAGAGAGCGTATGAGTAAGATTCCTTATGCTTCAGCAATAGGATCTATCATGTACGCGATGTTATGTACTAGGCCTGATGTTGCTTATTCAATTAGTGTGACGAGCAGATATCAGTCTAATCCAGGTGAAGACCACTGGAAAGCAGTGAAGAACATCCTTAAGTACTTGCGAAGGACTAAGGATATTTTTCTTGTTTTTGGTGGTGGATCTGAGTTGAAAATAGAGAGTTATACTGACTCTAGTTTTCAATCAGAAAGTGATGATAGCTAATCCATGTCAGGGTACGTGTTTACTCTGAATGGTGGTGCGTGTTAGATATATTTGATAATGTCATGTCTAATATGATTTGTGTTTAGTTTTCAGATCTTACTTAAACAGGACAAATCAGTACTTAACTAGAAATCAGTACTTATACTGAAGTCAGAACTTAAGTTGTCAGAACTTAAGTTATCAGCAGATATTTATCAGGAGATAATATCAGGACTTAAGGAGACTTTCAGATAAGGAAGGCGGCTGATTGAAAGGAAAGAAGATCAAGACAAACGCAAGAAGATATATGCATGAAGAAGGAATTCTATGAAGAATAGAATACTTGGAAGAAAAGATAACTGATTGATATATTTTAGGAAGCAGAATTATATTCAATATCAATTAGCGATTATCTTGTAACTGTGTAGTATATAAACACAGACACAGGGTTTACACTATAAGTGTTATCATTATCGAGAATAATATTCATTGTAACCCTAGCAGCTCTCGTGATATTTTATTCATATCACTGAGAGAGGACAGTACTATAGTGTAACAGAGTTTAATAAAGTTTGTTTTCTGTTACTTATGTTCTTTGAATTCAATTTGATTGTGTTATACACTGTATTCAGCCCCCCTTCTACAGTGTGTGTGACCTAACAAGTGGTATCAAAACCTATCTGTTAACACACAAACAGTTTAAGATCCAAAAACAATCATGTCTGAAGCAGAAACTCCAACCAAGCCCACCAAAACTGAAGAACCTCCGAAGACTCAAATCCATAGTCGATATGAGGCTATTAGAGTTCCCATACTGAAACCATCTGAATACCCCAATATGGAAGGTGAGGATGACTATGTTTCTGGAAGCTACATATCCAGAATATCTTGACAGAATCAATGAAGGACCTCACAAGCCAACCAAACTCGCGGTTGCAGTTGCAGGTGAAGCAGCAAAGTCTGTACCAAAGGAGAAGAGTGACTACACTGCTGAAGATATCGCATCAATTGCTAAGGATGCTAAGGTACGACACTTGCTGCATAGTGCCATTGATAATGTAATGTCAAACAGGGTAATTAACTGCAAGACTGCAAAGAAGATATAGGATGCCTTGGAGACAAGATGCCAGGGAACAGATTCGATTAAGAAGAACAGGAAGACTATACTCACTCAAGATTATGAACACTTTGACTCAAAGCCTAATGAGTCATTGACTGATTTATATGACAGATTCGTCAAACTCTTGAATGATTTGTCACTAGTTGATAAGGAGTATGATCTTGAACATTCAAACCTTAAATTCCTGTTAGCTCTTCCTGAAAGTTGGGAATTGAAGGCCATAATTATAAGAGACAACTATAATCTTGAAGAAACAACTCTTGATGAAATTTATGGGATGCTCAAGACTCATGAACTTGAGATGGAATAAAGAAGCAAGAGGAAAGGAGGAAAGTCAAGGATAATTGCTCTTAAGGCTGAGGAAGAATCCCCCAAAGCAGCTACCTCAAGGAAAGGCAAGGGAAAAGCGCTCATCACAAAGTCTGATACCGAGTCATCAAGTTCTGATAGTGATGATGACTCAGAAACTGAAAGCTTGCATGAGATGGATGCTGATGAAGAGATGATGAAGCTGTGTGCTCTTATGGTGAAGGGAGTCACAAGGATTGCATACAGAAAATTCAGGAAGGGAAAGAAGTTTTCCAGGAAAGGTGCAAGTTCAGATAAGAAAAGTTTCAGAAAATCTGAAGGCAAAGGAGGGAAGTCTGACAGAGGAGATTACACAAATGTCAAATGCTACAACTGTGGTGAGAAAGGCCACATATCTCCTGATTGCAAGAAAGTAAAGAGTGATAAAGGCAAGGCTCTTGTCACAAAGAAGAAAAGCTGGACAGACACTTCAGATTCTGAAAATGAGGAGAACTATGCCTTGATGGCAAATACTGATAGCAGTTCTGAAGCTGCTGAGTTAAAGGTACCTCAAACTACTTATGCCTTTCATACTGATGATATTAATGAGTTGAGATGATATCTTAAAACCATGTTCATTAGTTATAGAGATCAAACTTTAACATGTGAAAGATTAACTTCTGAAAATCTTGCTTGTAAAAAGAGGAATGATTATTTAGAAAAAGAGTTAGTCATGTTCCATCAAACTCAGAAAGATAGAGATGATGCTTTCTATGTTAGGGATGAAGTACTTAAAATGAATGAATCTCTAAAAACTGAGTTAGAAAAGGAAAGAGAGATTATCAGGACTTGGACTAACTCTGGCAGAACAACTCAGAATTTGTTAAGTAGTGGAAACTGGAAAGAGGGCTTAGGTTATGGAGATGATAATAATAATAAAGGAACGGTAGAAATTAAGTCTATAGTTGTTAAACAAAAGCCAAAGGTAAAACCTGTTAAGATTGTAGTTGTAAAGACTGGTACTGAGAAATCAGAAGTTAAAGAGGAATTAACTTCTGACAAACTAAAACAGGAAAAGCCAATTGAAGTTAACGTAGGCTTAATGACAAAGAAACAGCTTAAGCATAAGCTGAAAGATGTTAAGAATGTAAACAAGGTAAAGTCACCTAGGAAAAATAGGAATGGAAAGGAAGGTGTGAATAAAAGTAATAATTTTAAGCCTGTTCCTAATGCTCCTAGAAAAACATGTCATAACTGTGGAAGTTCTAACCATCTGGCTTCTTTTTGCAGGAAGAATAAGAACATAAACTCCTTACCTTCAAAGTCAGGAGTTAAGAGTCAGTTTGTTAGATATAGGCCACAAAATCCTTGTTTTCATTGTGGTAGTTTATGGCATTCCATTTATACTTGTAAGGAATATCATAGTTTGTACTATGATTATTGTCAAATAAAACCTTCTTTAAAGAAAGTTAGCATTGTTCCTTCTAGTGTAAGTTCTGATACAAAGTCTGATGGTGTAAATGCTGATAAGAAAAATGTTAACATAAACTCTTATGCTAAATCCGCTGTAAATGTTAACAAACTTAATAAGGCCAAAGGATCCAAGCAAGTTTGGGTCCTTAAAACTAATCATTAGCGGTCTTTGTGATTGCAGGGCAATAGGAAAAACATCCTAGTTCTGGACAGTGGATGCTCAGGACATATGACTGGAAATAAAGCCCTGCTATCAGACTTTATGGAGAAGGCTGGCCCAAGTGTTTCTTATGGAGATGGCAACATTGGAAAAACACCGGGATATAGCAATATCAATCTTGGGAATGTCATCATTGAGAAAGTAGCTTTGGTCTCAGGACTTAAACACAATCTGCTGAGTGTTAGTCAAATCTGTGACAGAAGTTATCATGTGGATTTCTTTGAAGAACACTGTGAAGTTGTAAGCAAATCTACATGCAAAGTTGTTATGAAAGGATACAGGCATGGTAACATTTATGAAGCCAAGCTTTCAACAAGTACTGATGGTTCTGCAATCTGTCTGTTAAGTAGAGCATCAATTGAAGAAAACTGGAATTGGAACAAGAAACTCTCTCATTTAAATTTCAACAATATAAATGAACTAGTCAAGAAAGATCTTGTGAGGTGACTGCCAAAATCAGTATTTGCTCCTGATGGCCTTTGTGATTCATGTCAGAAGGCAAAACAAAGAAAATCTTCATTCAAGAGCAAAACTGAATAATTAATTCTTGAGCCTTATCACCTATTACATGTTGATCTATTTGGTTCAGTGAATGTCATGTCTATTGCAAAGAAGAAATATGATATGATCATAGTGGATGAGTTCACCAGATACACATGGGTGTATTTCTTCCACACAAAAAGTGAAACTGCATCTATCTTGATTGATCATGTCAAACAACTGGATAAATTGGTCAAAGATTCTGTGAAGATCATAAGAAGTGATAATGGCACTGAGTTCAAGAATTTGATCATGGAAGAGTTCTGCAAATACCATGGAATCAAGCAGGAATTTTCTGCTCCTGGAACTCCACAGCAAAATGGAGTTGTTGAAAGAAAGAATAGAACTATTATTGAAGCTGCGTGAACTATGCTTGATGAAGCAAAGCTACGAACCTATTTTTGGGCTGAAGCTGTGCAGACTGCTTGTTTTACTCAGAATGCTACACTTATTAACAAGCATGGGAAGACACCATATGAGATGGCGAAGAAAAAGAAGCCAAATCTGAAGTATTTTCATGTATTTGGATGCAAGTGTTTTGTTCTCAAGACTCATCCTGAACAGCTATCCAAATTTGATTTAAAAGCTGATGAAGGAATTTTTGTTGGATATCCACTTTCCACAAATGCCTTCAGAGTCTACAATTTAAGAACAAGGGTTGTCATGGAATCTATCAATGTCTCCTTTGATGAAAAGAAGATTACTGGACTTGAAGATTTCAATGATCATGATCAGCTGAGATTTGAAAATGAAGATTTAAATTCTGATACTGTAAATCCTGACAGTCTAAATCCTGATACTGCAAACTCTGATGGATTAAACTCTGATATTATTGAAACTGTGGTGACTACGCCAAATGAAGATGCACCTGTGCAGGGGGAGCATACTGAAGATACAACCACATCTCAAGAATCATCAGAACCTACAACTAGCTTTTCAAGTTCTGATTTATCAAGTTCTGATGAGCCAAGTTCTGATAATTCTGGAAACTCAAATTCTGAAGGATCCAACTCAGAGTGCATAGTTTCAGCGGGAGCATCAGAAAATGTTGATGAAGATAGCATGGATCATGGGGGAGCATCCAGTTCTAGAGAAAACCTTCCATCTGCAAGGAAGTGGACTAAATCACATACACCTGACTTAATAATTGGAAATCCTGATGCAGGTGTCAGAACTAGAACAACTACATCAAATGAATGTCTTTATAATTATTTTCTTTCTCAGACTGAACCAAAGAAAGTGGAAGAAGCTCTTCAAGATGCCGATTGGGTGCAAGCAATGCAGGAATAGTTAAATGAATTTGAAAGAAACAAAGTCTGGACCCTAGTGCCAAGACCAAAGAACAGATCTGTTGTTGGTACAAAGTGGGTTTTCAGAAATAAAACTGATAGTAATGGTATAATTACAAGGAATAAAGCAAGGCTGGTTGCAAAAGGATGTTCTCAACAAGAGGGAATTGATTATGATGAAACATTTGCACCAGTTGCTAGGTTGGAAGCCATGAGGATATTTTTGGCTTATGCTGCTCACAAAAAGTTTATTGTCTTTCAAATGGATGTGAAAAGTACTTTTCTCAATGGAGAATTGGAAGAGGAAGTATATGTTGAACAACCTCCAGGTTTTGTAGATTCAAAATTTCCTAATCATGTCTACAGACTTGACAAAGAACTTTATGGCCTTAAGCAAGCTCCAAGAGCATGGTATGAGACTTTAGCTCAGTTTCTTCTGGAAATTGGATTTAATAGAGGAACTATTGACAAAACACTGTTCTACCTCAACCATGGAAAGAACTTACTTTTGGTGCAAATATATGTTGATGATATCATTTTTGGTTCTACAAATGACAGACTTTGCAAGAAGTTTTGCCAAACTGATGCAGTCAAGATATCAAATGAGTATGATGGGGGAACTTAGCTATTTTCTGGGCCTTCAAGTCAAGCAGAATGAAGAAGGCACTTTTATTTGTCAATCCAAGTACACCAGAAATTTGCTGAAGAAACTTGGAATGCAAGATTGTTCAAGTGCATCCACTCTCATGGCCACTGCAACAAAATTGGATAAGGATACTGGTATATCAGTAGATGTTACTGATTACAGAGGTATGATTGGCTCACTACTCTATCTAACTGCTAGTAGACCTGATATCATGTATGCTACCTATCTTTGTGCAAGATTTCAAGCAGATCCAAGAGAACCTCACTTAACAGCTGTGAAAAGAATTTTCAAGCACCTTAAGGGTACAGCTGATCTGGGATTGTGGTATCCCAGAGAATCGGATTTTAAGCTAATAGGTTAGTCAGATACAGATTTTGCAGGATGCAAAATTGACAGAAAAAGCACAAGTGGAAGCTGCCAATTTCTTGGAGGCAGATTGGTTTCTTGGTTTAGCAAGAAACAAAAGTCAATTTCCACATCAACTGCAGAAGCAGAGTACATTGCTGTAGGAAGCTGTTGTGCACAGATTCTTTGGATGAAGAATCAGTTACTGGATTATGGGTTAACATACTTTAAAATCCCTATTTAATGTGATAATCAAAGTGCTATTGCTATGACAGGTAATCCAGTTCAATACTCAATGACAAAGCACATCAACATTAGGTACCACTTCATAAGGGAACATGTGGATGAAGGTACAACAAAATTGCACTTTGTTCCAATAGATCAACAACTAGCAGATATCTTCACAAAACCATTGTGTGAACTACTTTTACAAGATTGGTAAATGAACTTGGAATGGTCTCAGGTTCTTTCTCTGAATCTGCTTAGTTTATGTTCTGATACATCAGATGTTATGATCAGTATTTACAGATATTACTATATTTGTGTATTCTGTGCTTAAATTGGAAATTGCTTAAGTGTTGATTGTTGTCTGATGTGAAATTCTAAACTTTGATAGTGATATGAATATTTCTGTGACTATTCAATCCAATGAGGATAACTGTGCTAGATGCTGACCTAGTAATCTCTAATATACTAAAGTCCCATGTTTGAAGTAATTGTTTATGTGGAAATCTTTTAACACAAACAAATTCTGATATTGAGCTTAGTTAAGTTTACTTTGTGTATCTTATTACTAAGTCAAAAACTAGAATAATGCTTCTTATCTGTTAAGTTTTGATGTTATTAAATCTGATGGATGTACTAAGTGCTGATAAACCTCACATATCAAAAGAAAAAGTAATAAAAATCAGGTACTCATTTGAGATCTAGAGTAAAAATGTGGAAAGGACGACCCAAGTGCATTGCTGGTATTAAGTAATATGCAACAAAAAAGCAAAATAAATATTTTCTTGGTGACTTTTCACACTCTATGATTACTGGAGAAATACTCTGATAATAACATAAATTCTGATAAGCAGTCGTGACTCATTTACACTGAGAAGCCACTGTAAAATAGAATTTCAAAAGATGCAAAAAATGAGCACAAAACAGTTGAGGTGGACTCATGCATGAACTCATTCTAAAGTAGACTTCAGAATCATGACAGATTTTGAGCAAAGTTCTTAGTTATGCCTTATTTCTTAGATGTACTGAAGTGAATCAGACTTTATGTTAGATATATTTGATAATGTCATGGCTAATATGATTTATGTTTAGTTTTCAGATCTTACTTAAACAGGATAAATCAGTACTTACTGGAAGTCAGGACTTAAGGATATCAGTACTTATATTATCAGAAGATAATCATCAAAAGATGGATATCAGAACTTAAGTACTGAAGGACGTTCAGATAAGGACAGCAGTTGATTAAAGGAAAGAAGATCGAGACAAACATAAGAAGAGATATGCATGAAGAAGGAATTCCATGAAGAATAGAATACTTGGAAGAAAAGATATCTGATTGATATATTTTAGGAAGCAGAATTATATTCCATATCAATTAGCGATTATCTTGTAACTGTGTAGTATATAAACACAGATATAGGGTTTACACTATAAGTGTTATTATATTCGAGAAGATTATTCATTGTAACCCTAGCAGCTCTCGTGATATTTGTTCATCACTGAGAGGTAACAGTTCCATACTGTAACAGAGTTTATTGTTTCAATAAAGTTTGTTTTCTGTTACTTGAGTTATTAAAGTTTGATTTGATTGTACTTTACACTGTATTCACCCCCTCTACAGTGTATGTGTGACCTAACAAGTGGTATCAGAGTCTATCTGTTAACGCACAAACAGTTTAAGATCCAAACACAATCATGTCTGACACAGAAACTCCAACTAAGCCTACCAAAACTGAAGAACCTCCAAAGACACAAATTCAAAGTCGGTATGAGACTATCAGAGTTCACATACTGAGACCATTTGAATATGCCATATGGAAGGTGAGGATGACCATGTTTCTGGAAGCCACAAATCCAGAATATCTTGATAAAATCAAGGAAGGACCTCACAAACCAACCAAGCTCGCTGTTGCAGTTGCAGGTGAAGCAGCAAAGACTGTACCAAAGGAGAAGAGTGATTATACTGCTGAAGATATCGCATCAATTGCTAAGGATGCTAAGGTACGACACTTACTGCATAGTGCCATTGATAATGTAATGTCAAATAGGGTAATTAACTGCAAGACTGCAAAGGAGATATGGGATGCTCTGGAAACAAGGTGTCAGGGAACTGATACAATTAAAAAGAACAGGAAGATAATACTCACTCAAGAGTATGAACACTTTGACTCAAAGGCTAATGAGTCATTGACTGATTTATATGATAGATTTGTCAAACTCTCGAATGATTTGTCACTGGTTAATAAGGAGTATGATCTTGAAGACTCAAACCTTAAATTCCTGTTGGCTCTTCCTGAATGCTGGGATTTGAAGGCAACAACAATAAGAGACAACTACAATCTTGATGAAATTTATGGAATGCTCAAGACTCATGAACTTGAGATGGAATAAAGAAGCAAGAGGAAAGGAGGAAAGTCAAGGACAGTTGCTCTTAAGGCTGAAGAAGAATCCCCCAAGGCAGCTACCTCAAGGAAAGTCAAGGGTAAAGCTCTTTTCACAAAGTCTGATACTGAGTCATCAAGTTCTGAAAGTGATGATGACTCAGATTCTGAAAGCTTGTCTGAGACTGATGCTGATGAGGAGATGATGAAGTTGTGTGCTCTTATGGTGAAAGGGATCACAAAGATTGCATACAGGAAGTTCAGGAAGGGAAAGAAGTTTTCCAGGAAAGGCACAAGTTCTGATAAGAAGAATTTCAGAAGATCTGAGGGCAGAGGAGGAAAGTCTGATAGAGGAGATTATACCAATGTCAAATGCTATAACTGTGGTGAGAAAGGCCACATATCTCCTGATTGCAAGAAAGTGAAGGGTGATAAAGGCAAGGCTCTTGTCACAAAAAAGAAAAGCTGGATAGACACCTCAGACTCTGAAAGTGAGGAGAATTATGCTTTGATGGCAAATGCTGATAAAGCAAGTGCTGAAAGTAGTTCTGAAGCTGCTGAATCAAAGGTACCTCAGACTACTTATGCTTTTCATACTGATGATATTAATGAGTTGAGAAGATATCTTAAAACCATGTTTGTTAGTTATAGAGATCAAACTTTAACATGTGAAAGATTAACTTCTGAGAATCTTGCTTTTAAGAAAAGAAATGATTTCTTGTGAAAAGAGTTAGTTATGTTCCATCAAACTCAGAAGGATAGAGATGATGTTTTTTATGTTAGGGATGAAGTGCTAAAAATGAATGAATCTCTAAAAACTGAGATAGAAAAGGAAAGAGAGATTATCAGGACTTGGACTAACTCTGGCAGAACAACTCAAAATTTGCTAAGTAGTGAAAATTGGAAAGAGGGCTTTGGTTATGGAGAGGATAAGAATGATAAAGGAACTGTAGAAATTAAGCCTATTGTTAAGCAAAAGCCAAAGTTAAAACCTGTTAAGTTTGTAACTGTAAAGTCTGATAATGAGAAATCAGAAGTTAAAGAGGGATTAACTTCTGACAAACTTAAATAGGAAAAGACAGCTGAAGTAAACATAGGTTTAATGACTAAAAAGCAACTTAAACATAAGCTGAAAGATGTTAAGAACGCAAACAAGGTAAAATCACCTAGGAAAAATAGGAATGGAAAGGAAGGTGTGAATAAAAGCAATGATAATAAGCCTGTTCCTAAAGCTCCTAGGAAAACGTGTCATAACTGTGGAAGTTCTAACCATCTGGCCTCTTTTTGCAGGAAGAATAAGAACATAAACTCCTTACCTTCAAAGTCAGGAGTTAAGAGTCAGTCTGTTAGATATAAGCCACAAAATCCTTGTTTTCATTGTGGTAGTTTATGGCATTCCATTTATACTTGTAAGGAATATCATAGTTTGTACTGTGATTATTATCAAATAAAACATTCTTTAAAGAAAGTTTCCATTGTTCCTTCTAGTGTAAATTCTGATTCAAAGTCTGATAGTGTAAGTTCTGATAAGAAAAATGTTAACATAAACTCTGATGCTAAATCCGCTGCAAATGTTAACAAACTTGATAAGGCCAAAGGATCCAAGCAAGTCTGGGTCCTTAAAACTAATCATTAGTGGTCTTTGTGATTGCAGGGTAACAGGAAAAACATCCTGGTTCTGGACAGTGGATGTTCAGGACATATGACTGGAAATAAAGCCCTGCTATCAGACTTTGTGGAGAAAGCTGGCCCAAGTGTTTCTTATGGAGATGGCAACGTTGGAAAAACTTTGGGATATGGCAATATCAATCTTGGGAATGTCATCATTAAAGAATTAGCTCTGGTCTCAGGACTTAAACACAATCTGTTGAGTATAAGTCAAATCTGTGACAGAGGTTATCATGTTGATTTCTTTGAAGAACACTGTGAAGTTGTGAGTAAATCTAAAGGCAAAGTTGTTCTGAAAGGATACAGGCGTGGTAACATTTATGAAGCTAAGCTTTCAACAAGTACTGATGGTTCTGTAATCTGTCTGATGAGTAGAGCATCAATTGAAGAAAGCCGGAATTGGCATAAGAAACTCTCTCATTTAAATTTCAACAATATAAATAAATTAGTCAAGAAGGATCTTGTGAGAGGACTGCCAAAGTCAGTATTTGCTCCTGATGGCCTTTGTGATTCTTGTCAGAAGGCTAAACAAAGAAAATCCTCATTCAAGAGCAAGACTGAATCATCAATTCTTGAGCCTTATCACCTACTACATGTTGATCTATTTGGTCCTGTAAATGTCATGTCTATTGCAAAGAAGAAATATGCTATGGTCATAGTGGATGAGTTCACCAGATACACATGGGTGTATTTCTTGCACACAAAAAGTGAAACTGCATCTATCTTGATTGATCATGTCAAATAACTGGATAAATTGGTCAAAGATTCTGTGAAGACAATAAGGAGTGATAATGGCACTGAGTTCAAGAATTTGATAATGGAAGAGTTCTGCAAAAACCATGTTTTACCTTTCCAATGACTGTTTTTCTTTTTTCCAAGTCTAGGGAGACGAGGTAGAATTGATTCTACCTGTCAACATTAAATTTCCTTGCGCCTCCCAGCATTCTTTTGCCTATATAAACACCCACTTCACATCAGCCTATACATCAATTTTTTTTATCACAAACTCACCTTCATTTTCTTTATATCAAAAACACCATGGTCAATTACAATATGTTTTTGAACTATGAAACATTCAACATGGAGCTGAGCTGTGAAGCCTGGCAGCAGGAATGGCACGTCACTGCCATTCCTGATGAGATATGGGACTCAGTTCCCCAAGAGGTACTCACCCACCTCCTGTTCTTCTACATGGACTACCATCGCCATCTGGAGCGATTGGAGGAGGAAAGGCGGGAAGCTCTCCGCCAGCAAGAGCGAATCATATGACTCGTTGTTCTGTTTGTCGAGAGTAGGAAGAAGAAATGATTTATTTTCTTCTTCCTGTTTTTCTTCATCGTCAGCCTTGCCCTGCTTCTTGAGCTAGGACTAAGGCTGTTGATGTTAGGTTTAGAAGCTTAGGACAATCTTGTAAAGCTCTGATGTAATTTAAATTTCATGAATGTATTCTCTCGATATATTAATGGAATTTCCTTTTTCTTTGCAAGTTTTTATCTCTGAGATGTTTGTAACTTAAATGCACTGATAAATCCTGATATATCCATGTTCTGATGACCATTTCTATTTTGATTTAAATTAAGTTTTGATCTTACAATTTTAGTACTTATTTACTTGATTTATTTTGATCATTCTCATTCTTGAATTTTTCTCAGAATATTGGAGTTGCAGTGAAAAATAATTGAATAAGTGGGAACAGTTTAAATTTTGAATTAAAACTGATTTACCTTGATTAATGGAATTACTGGGTAAGTGGAACGGTTTTTCCTTGAAAACTGCAAGTGGGTAAGTAATGATTACTGTTTTCCCGTGCCCATTAAATATTCATTATTGTTGCATGTCTGACAAGTGTCCAACGGTTATTTTTTTTTACCAAGTATAAGTAAGAGAGAGAGAAGATTATACAATCTTTTATTTACTTTTTCAACTTTATCTCTCTCTTTGCTTTTACTCTCTTTCATCTCCTGATGTTGGTTTTTTATACAGGCATTTTTATCAAATACCTAACAGGCACTCTTAAATCTCGATTTTTCTCATGGCAGCTAAGGATTTGATCATTGATGGAGCTAAATTTGTTCCAAACAACTATGCTGTAATTCTCGATCATGCTGAAGCTCCATCTGAGTTGTATTTTGTGCAAGATCTTCTTACATACAGTGAAATCGGGTATGCATTGACCCAGCCTTCAGTCTTTTCCGGCCAACAAGTTCTGACATTTTGGCGGACTGGGCACTTTGATAATGGTGGTACACATGGTACTCCCAGTATTGTTTTCGAAGTGGATGATTCTACACATGTGGTAACTCCTGGTACAATTTGAAAGGCTCTACATTTACCAGAAGGATGTACTTTTTCAACCCCGGAGGAATCAACTCTTAAAGAATTAATGGCTAGTTTGGGGTATGAGCAGAGTTTGGCAAAGCTTGGGCAGTTGAAACGGGCTCATATCAGAAAGGAATGGAGTTTCTTCTTCGACTGCATCACTAAAGCTTTTGGAAATAAGTGTTCCAACTTTGATGCAATCCCTATAATGAGTCAGCACATCGGGTATTCACTCATTAACCAAACTCATTTCAATTTTACAAATGTTGTGATAGGTTTTATTGGGGATAGGATGACAGAAGATAGGAATGTTGTTTACTTTGTTAGATTTTGTCAGCTTATATATAATTTTAGTTGTGCTGATTAACCCCAACCTACCACTGACTTAACTGCTCCTTTCAAAATTGCAAAACGAGCCATTAATGATTTGGTAAATGCCGATCTTAAGAAAACAGTGGTTAGACCTTTACAGATTCCTCAGTCTGTAAAACAGATCTTGGTAGATGCCGATCCTGACACCTATAGATCTGTTTATCCTGATATCTAACCTACCACCACATCACAAACACCACAGCAACCAACAGACCATACCGCTCATACTACTCAACCATCCCTCAGAACATATCTCAAATCATATCTCTCCACTTCACAGACAGCTCAACCCTCATCCTCGGCACCTATTGTGAAGCCTTCATCTTCCAAGCCTAAGAGGACAAAGACTGTTCCTCAAACACCTCAGAAGAGAAGGAGGATTGTTTTGAGAGATGAATCTGACAGTGAGGAACAGGTTTTTACATCAGAACCTGTTGTCAAAGAAGCTGAGAAAGTTCATTCTCAGAAGGATTCTGGAATTAAGGGATCTAAGCTTCTCAAAAGGCTTAGAAAAATGACTTCTACTGAAACTCCCAAGAAATACCAACCTTCAAAGAGATACAAGAAACAGAGAGCTAAAATGCCAGTTTCAGATGATGAGGAAGCAGTAACTAAGGAAGGAGATCAGGAATCTCTGATCTCACAAGAACCAGAATCTGCTAAAGCCACTGCTTCTCCATCAACTCCAACTCAGGAAGCTGCTACTGAAACGGCCAACACACCATCTGTGTCTCCTGTTCAAAAGTCTGTATCTCCTGTTGTTCCGGGCACAAGTGCTGAAATTGATATTCAGACCTTGGTTGTGCCTGAAGTACTTTACTTAGAAGCTCCAACAGCAACTAATCCATCAACAATACCTGTTACTGATGCTGCTCAAACTCCAGAATTATCTACTACACCTTCTCTGCATCTAGATGCTGATGATCAGAATATAGGTGAGCATCAGGATATGGCTGTTGATCAGAACTTGGATCCAGGCCAGCACTTAGAAGATGATGCTGAAGCCTCAATTGCTTCGCATACTGTTGTTTTGTTAGAAGATGTTAAAAAGTTTGTTAACAAGCCTCAACAAACAGTTCTTAAATCTGAACTTGTTAAAAAGTTTGTTACCAGAGAAGCACCAGTGCCTTGGAGTGAAACTCCTGCTGGTTAGGAGTGGACTAAGGAATGGAACTCAATTACTTGTGTTCCATCTGCAAAGAATCTGGCTGAGCACTTGACAAAAGCTGATGAGATGTTAAATACTGATGATTTCAAAACACGGCTTAGAGTCACTGCATTGAGTACTAAACATCTACAAGGTCTCCATTCAACTACTCATGCAGAGCTACACAAGATTCAGGAAGAATTCATCAAACAGGAACAAATTCAGAAAATTGACAAGAAAAAATTCTTCCAACCTACCTTTGACCGAGTTGCTTATATTGAGAAGACTCGAGAGAAATAACAAGCTCAGATTGATGATATTCTGAAAAATCAAGCTTCTCAGCAATCTCAACTTAGTGAAATCCAAGCCTCAGTGGAATTGCTTGTCTCTCTTCTATTACCTGCTGATGCCAAAAAGGGGGAGAAAGTAATTAATTCCAAATGTAAAACTGATAAGACACTGAAAGGGAAGGATGATGAAAATGATGACCAAGGAAACTTTGGAATGGGTAGAGGTCATAGTCAAGGTAGAGGTTTCTCATCAAGAAAAGCTGAAATCACAAGTCACGGGACAAGTTCTGATACTGGAAAAAGGATTAGTTCTGCTACTGGTAAAAGGATAAGTTCTGATGAACTTTTAGATCTTGATGAAGAAATGTCAAGACAGTTATTTCTTCAGGAAAATCCAGGAATGGACTTGGAGAGTTTAGTGGAAGAAGAAGCCAGACTTAAATCAGAAAAAGTCAAGTCTAAATCTGAAGCTTCTGGTAAAAAGATACTTCCAAAACTCAAAGGCATTGTGATAAAAGAAAGGACAAATACTGAAGCAACATTGGCTAAATCACAACCGCAGATAGATCCAAGATCCAAGGGTAAAGAAAAGGTTGGTGAACCTATCAAGGTTTATGTGCCTCCTGAGAATGAAGAAATTACTGATGAAGATGCTGATCTTGCTCTGACTTCAAGAAAAGTTCTTAAGACAACCTCTGACATGGCTCAAGTTGTTCAGAGTCAAGAGACAGTAAGTTCTGATATTTCGAAGAAGCAAGTAACCTCTGACATAGCTCAAGTTAACTTGATATAAGAAGATAAATCAAAGACACTCCTACCAGGATTCACTAAAGCAAAACAGACTCAACCTTTGAAGACTGCTGTAAGTGATTTTGAAGCAAGAGTAGTTACTGGAAAGGAAGCAAGAGATAAAACTGGATTGGGAAGTGCTGATGAAAGAAGAATACAGAACACTACCAATGATCCAACTTCCTTGAGTGAACCAGGTATTGGAGCAACTCCTGAGAGATTGAATCAACTAGAATGTGTACAAATGGTTTACCATACCTTCTTGAAAGAACACATCTTGTTATATTTCATGACAGATGGAAGGGTTTACCACATAAGGGAAAATGCTATAACACTGAAGTACTATGAGGAACTAGAACATGTTTTATTCTTACTTCAAGTGAAGAACAGAATAACAGAAAGTGCTGCAAATTATTTGAAGACTCAAATTCAGAGACAGAAGAAGCTTTATTCTGTAAAGTCTGACAGCACATATTGTCCCAAGTACAGAGATCACAAGGGTGATATTGTTGAGATGAATCCTAACTCTGCTAAGATTATAACTACCTTTCTGGATTATAAGGCTGTAGAATTCAATCTTGAATCTGACAAGGCATATTTGATCAGACTGGATCAGGAGATAAGGAAAGCTAAAATAAATGATCTCAGGGATGCTATCTTCCAAACTGGTGAAGATATTGCAGAGCTTAAAGATGCTAAAAGGAGGATGATTGATGAACTCAGATATGATGAGAGATGTTTGTTAAAGAACTATCTCAGAACAACTCCTGACATCGCAGAGATCGGAAATTGAAGCCAAGTCAAGATCTACAACTGCTCAAATTCTGATATGTATACAGACTAAAGCTGTTATCAGAAGTTAAAGTTGGTAAAGCTTTAAGGACTGTAAGGTGTAGTTATCTAGTCAAATTCTCATGCATTTGTACTTAATGTTTTTGACATCATCAAATATTTGTTAAACTTGTATATTATGCTAATTTACAAGTTTTGGGAGATTGTTAGATACATTTGATAATGTCATGTCTAATATGATTTGTGTTTAGTTTTTAGATCTTACTTAAACAGGACAAATCAGTACTTAACTAGAAATTAGTACTTATACTGAAGTCAGAACTTAAGTTGTCAGAACTTAAGTTATCAGCAGATATTTATCAGGAGATAATATCAGGACTTAAGGAGACTTTCAGATAAGGAAGGCGGCTGATTAAAAGGAAAGAAGATCAAGACAAACGCAAGAAGAGATATGCATGAAGAAGGAATTCTATGAAAAATAGAATACTTGGAAGAAAAGATATCTGATTGATATATTTTAGGAAGCAGAATTATATTCCATATCAATTAGCGATTATCTTGTAATTGTGTAATATATAAACACAGACATAGGGTTTACACTATAAGTGTTATCATTATCGAGAATAATATTCATTTTAACCCTAGCAGCTCTCGTGATATTTTGTTCATCACTGAGAGAGGACAGTACTACATTGTAACAGAGTTTAATAAAGTTTGTTTTCTGTTACTTGTGTTCTTTAAATTCGATTTGATTGTGCTATACACTATATTCAACCCCCCTTCTACAGTGTGTATGACCTAACAGTGCGATTAGTTGGAAGAGTTCCAAACAGTCTACAACGGCTGACTCCACAGCGGAAGCAGAATATATAGCTGCAAGTGAGGCTGTAAAAGAAGCCGTTTGGATGAGGAAATTTGTTTCTGAGTTGGGAGTTGTTCCTAGCATTGAGGAGCCTATTATGTTGTATTGTTATAACAATGCAACAATAGCACAAGCCAAGGAACTTAGGTCTCATAAAAATTCCAAACATGTTTTGCGACGCTTTCATTTGATTAGGGAAATCATTGAAAGATGTCAAGATTGAGAGAGTTGACACACATAACAACGTAGCAGACCCACTCACAAAGTCATTGTCTCAGATTCACTTTGATCGTCATAAAGAGAAGATGGGTATTAGATACCAGGGTGATTGGCTTTAGTTCAAGTGGGAGATTGAAAGTGTTTGTCCTAAATCCAATCATGTATGATGAGTTAGGAAGAACTTTCTTGTATTCCTATTTGATTTCATTGAAATTAATAAAAAACTTGTTTTGGTTTTATTATGGGCTTTATCTATTTAAAGTGTTTTAAATAAGATGCTCCATAGTTTAGAGTAAAGCTTCTAGAATTATAATGAGATTATAATAGTGAGATCTAGAAGATGATAACTCTAGACTTAAACAGTTCCTGATCATAGGATAACTAATCAGATGTTAGTGGATCCGCAAAGATTGGTACATACTATGCTTGCTCCCTTCAGGAGGATGTCTGTTCTCATAGGCATTTGTGTGGTGACACTATAGCTGTAACGACCGAGGAATTACGCTTGTATTATATTATAATAATAATAAATTATGTGTATTATTATGTGATTAAATGTGTTAAGTCGTTGAACCCTAACTGCTATGTGTTATGTGTTGGTTGTTTTGATCCAAACGTGTTTTGGATATTTATTGAGCGTTCTATCGTCAGTTATATATATTAAATCAAAACCTGTACAGCTCAAAACTATGTTTTAAAAGCCCGTATTTCAAACAAAATCATTGGCCCTATTTTGCCAAAAATGCCCTATACCGTATCGCTATTCTGAACCCTTAGACGTTTTACAAATTGACCTTTTTCGCGAAAAAACGACTTTTTCCGGACCCCTTCGGGTACCAAAAACCCCACAAAAATCACATTTTTATTTTTATATGATTATGAAATTATCATATATCATTTTTCTTTGTATTTTTGTATTTTTCACAATTTTTGGGAATTTTTAGTATTTATTTTGTATTTATTGGATATTTAAAAATTCATTATTAATACCCAAAAATTATAAAAATTGGGGCCAAATATTTTTATTAGGAGTGTAATTAGACCCTTAATTTTTATTAGGGGTATTATTTTCATAAATATAAATACCTGAATTATTATTAATTAAATCAGTTAATTATACTTAAAAATCAGAAAATAAAAAGAAAATCAGAAAAGGGAATTAGGGTTAGGGTTTTGTGAAGAACAGCAGCAGAATCAATCGCGAATTTGAGGGTGATTCCGGAGTCCAAATCGTTCATGTAAGTAGTCAAATTGAAGCTGGTGATTCGTAGTTTATGATTATGTAACCGTTTTTGTTGTTTGATTTCTTGATTTTTGATTTGTATTTTCGGGTTTAATTCTTAAATTCGGGTTTGATTTTCTGATTGTTGTTTGATGATTTCGTTACCACGAGCGTTTAGATCGTCGATTATGGAGTCGATTGACACCGGGTTTGAGTCTGTTGGTGTTGTTTTTGGTATTGCCGGAGAACCGCCGTCGATGGCGGCTGTTCTTGTGGTTGCGGCGTCGGGACGTCGAAACGAAGAAGGAGGTGGACGAGGGGAGATGCTGGGCTTGATTATCGAACAAAAACGCAGTTGAACGAGCCTGGAATCGTGTTGGTTGCCCTTCGTTTGGTTCGCCGGAAATTTACGCCGGTGTCGGATTCTGGGTGCAGGGCGGTGTTCTTCCCGACCCGATTGGGTTGGGGACGACCCGGTTTGCAACCCGGAAACGACCCGGGTTTGATCCCCTCAACCCTGAAATCATTTCCAGATTTTTGTTTCTGGATTTTCTATTATTTAATTTATATTTTATAAATCAGAAAATCATTTTATTAATTCTAATAATTAATTAAAAATTAGTTTTATATTCTGAAAAATAGTATTATTAATTTCTAAATTATTTTATTAATTTATAAATTCGAATTTAATTATTTAATTAATTATTTAATTATTTATCTAATTATTTATTAGTTATCTAATTAATTAATAATTAGGTAATTAATTAATAATTAGGTAATTAATTAATAAATAAGGATTAAAAATAATTAAATAATATGATTAATAATTCGATAATTAGTTATTATTACGAGTAATGATTCGATAATGAGAATTATTATTCGAGCAATAGTTATTCGAATAATATTGTAGTGATTATTTGTATCGTATAATTAAATACCGATAATTAATTGATTAACGAATCGTATAAGTTCAGTAATAATGTAATAGTTCGATAATTATGTGAGGATTGCGGGTAGCTCGTATTTATACGAGTAATTAATCGTTGAGTTAGATTATAATTCGAGTACATAGTAGATATTCGATAAATAGCGTATCCGTTAATAGAATCGATTGATTATTTGTAAATAATCGATCTAATCGAATAAATATCGATAAGTTATAAATATTATAATAAATTGCGATTAATCCTGATAATTAGAGATTTATTATTTTAGATTATTAAATAAGCAATTATTAATTATTTATTAGTTATTTATTTATTCAATATTTAAAAAGTGATTAATTATTTCGATAATTAATCACATAATTTTCAATAAATCGTAACTTCTTCATGTTAACTCCAAAAATTATAAAAAAATTATTTTTGACTTTGATTTTTCATAAATAATTATGTAAAAATTATTTTAGGATTTAAAAGGTTGTAATAATTATTTATAATGAATAATAAATTAAATCATCCGTATTTACTTCATAACAATTCAACCGTTAGTCCGATTTGAGTGAAACGAAGACCTCTAGACTCAGAAAAATGAGACAAATCCAATAAAAATGGTTGTAAGTTATAATTTCTTCTGAAAAAGAGTGGTTTGGTGATAATTGATAGTTCGTAGGTCCTAGTAGGGATATAATTGAGCCGAATAAATCCCGAAAAATTATAATAAAATCAGATACGACTAGTAATGCAGGTATAAGCCCAGAATTGATTCTAAAAATAATTATAAATCTAGAAATTAATTATGTGCTTTACGTGCTACGTGCTTTATGTGATTATATGAATAGATGTGCTGTATAATTGTATGTATATATATATATATATATATGCGAGTCAGATAGAAACGCATGGGTAGACTGATAAGGTTGCGCGATATCAATTCAAGATACACGTATGTAGTAAATTATCTAAACACCTATCTTTCCATGATTTGTTCAGTGTTAGCAAGGCAGAGCAAGCTAGGGTCAGAAGACAGTGAATTAAACCAGGTTAAGTACGCACAAGGCAAGTTTTTCCCCTATTCTAAATTCAGAATAGTGAATTATATTTCTTTTCTATCATATCAATTCTCTTTGATAATCATTGTTCATATGCACTGTTGTCCATTTATTATTACTTGTTCCAGTTTCATTTTAATTCTTGATTTACCCAATTTATTGAATTCCCTGTTCATATTTCAATTCTTTTACCCTACATATATTCTGGTATATCCTGGTGTTGGGATATATCAATAGCATACCGATTGTTCCGGATGCTCAGCCTTGGACTGGATGGTTACTATAAAGGCTGGGTTTTTCCCAGACCATTAATTAATAGGCCATAGTTGCCTGAGTACTCCTTATGTTGGTTGGGTCTATGCAGTTGGGTATAGATCCGCACTATATTCTGACTGATCAGCAGATTATAGTGTATATGTTGGTTCTTGTTTCCAGTCTTGTTCATTTGGCACTCGCCATCATTGGCAAATTATTATCATATACAGATACAGATGGTTGTTCAAACCAGCAGCTTATTGGTTCATTTATTTCTCTCTCTTTATAATATATATATATATATTGTTGCAGGCTTGTTGAGCAATTTTGGCTCATTTCTTTTATTGTCACTCCTATTATTTTACAGTTAAGGTAGAGAATGAAACCCATCAGGACCCGCATAGTCAAGAAGCGAGTCAAGCAGCGGGACCCTCTTATACCAAGAGTGTTCCTTCCTATTCCCGAAGAGAGCTTTGAATTGCCAGATCAGGTGTAGCAGGATAAGTAGTAATGTTGGGTTGAATAAAAGTTTTGTGTAGTTTGAATAAAAGATTGCGTAGTGAAACTGTAGATAGAATAAAGTTTTGTAATAAAGAGAGTTCTTGAGACAGGTTTTATTTAGTTGGGTTTGTAATAAAGTGTAGTGCATGATTCTTGTTTCCAAACTCAACCCTTAAAAGATCCTGAGTAGTGATAGTTCGGGGTAGTTATTATATTAATATTCCGCTTGTGCAGGTATAGTTGGTAATTGTTGTTAATAATGCCCCAAATCTATACCCCGGATTTGGAGGGTGTTATAGTTGGCATCAGAGCTTAGGATTGACCTTGGAAAACAAGAATGTTAGGGTTAAGATAAGATAGGAAAATAAGATAGGATGAGAGTAAGAGTGTTAGGATTGTTTGTCTATGTGATTAGAAGTTATGAGTTATAGGATTGTGATTTGATTGTTTTGTGTTATTATTTTTATGTATATTAGATGGCTTCTTTATCATCATCTACGGAGAGGATCGAGACAGATCCAGTGGATGCACAGGTAGTAGCCCCAGTGTCAGAGCAGATCTTACCTCCATTGCCACCTGAGCCAGCACCAGAGATACCACTTCCCCCGGAGGTACCAGGTTTTGCAGATTATTTTCCATACGTTGAGCCAGAGATACCAGATATTCCACCATTAGAGTTTCCGATGTTTGATATTCCTGATATGGTTGATCTTCCGCAGTGGGAGGATTTAGAGCCTCAGATTCCTATGCCACCAGTCGAGATTCCAGAGATGCCACCGATGGAGCCAGAGACAGAGCCGCCTGTGTATGCGCCTATGGAGCAGCCTGTCTTATTTCCTGCCCCATTAGCCATTTATGCACCTGTTCCGGGAGTTTATCAGTTTCCTCAACCGGAGTTTATAGATGAGATCGTGGTAGATGGACCATTACCTTCTCGAGGTTCCAGCACTGATCTTCATGAGCATCATACCGTGACTTACCAGCGCTTTCAGGCAGAGAGGGAGGAGAGGATTAGATGGCAGAACCAGTGTAGAGAGATCCTTGGATTGTATGAGACACAGACGGATGGTCCTGTCAGAGCATTATGACCGGATTATATACTGAGAGAGAGACTACACCATATTCACCGGGTTAGTTCGCAGCAGCTTACTGATTTGAGACAGCAGGATCTTAGTGCGGAGACAGCATATCGCAGAGCATTGGGACTTACCGAGGCAGTGCTAGAGGCAGTGCAGGAGGAGTTGAGCCACGTACCACCAGGATTTTGAGACCAGTAGATCAATGAGTGTTGTATTATGTATATTTTGTAGATAGAGGCAGCATAGTATTGTATGACTAGTTTGTATGAGTGTAGCTACTGACTCTGACTGATAGTAGTAGCAGTACGACTGTTATATCATAGGGTTTTGTATCAAGCACTGACACCTGTAGCTGGTGTTCTACCTATATATATATATATGAGATAATCTTTTGCACGTTTTCTTTATTTTATTTCCAGTCATTTAAGCATTTACATTTATTTCAGTACCATTACATATTTACAAATGTAGTTTTATTCACGATCATGTTGTAAAAAAAAAAAAAAAAAAAAAATTAAAACATATCATACTGTTTTATTTATTCAGTTATTTAATAAGTTATTTTATTTCTCGAATCGACTGTTTTAATATATGTTTAATATACTGTTATTAAATAAGATCCATTATTTATTTACCAGAAAAATGGCACCTAAGAGAAAAGCGCAACCCGACTCATCAAATGGAAACACCGAGGGCCAAAACAATAATAAACAGATGGATCAGATGTTTAATCTCATGCAACAGCAGATGTTGATGATGCAACAACAAATGCAGCAGCAGCAACAGCAGTTCCAGCAACAGATGTTACAGCAAGCCGCTCATCCAGGACATCAAATACCACCAGCAGCACCTACGACTACTTTCAAGCAATTTCAGTCGGTGAAGCCACCAGAATTTATGGGTTCCACAGATCCTACAAAAGCGAGAGCTTGGCTGAAAGAGATGGAAAAGGCTTTTTCGTTGGTAAAGGTTGAGGAAGAGCAGAAGACAGATTTCGCTAGCTATTTTCTAAAAGGTGAAGCTAATTACTGGTGGGAATCAAAGAAAGCTTTGGAAGAAGGTGTGGTGACCTGGAACAGATTCACTGATCTTTTCTTGGAGAAATATTTTCCTCGTTTTATGAAGAATCAGATGGAGATCAAGTTCCTGGAGCTGAAACAAGACAACTTATCGGTTGCGGATTATGAGACCAAGTTTACTGAATTGGCAAGGTTTGTTCCAGAGCAGGTGGATACGGACGAGAAGCGGGCCAAGAGATTTCAGCAAGGACTGAAACCATGGATTCGTAGCAGGGTAGCTGTGTTTGAATTGACAACTTATATGGCTGTTGTTCAGAAGGCTATGATTATTGAAGGAGAAAGCGAAGCAGCTCAGAAAGAGAAAGGACCAGGGAATTTTCAGAATCGTTTCAACAAAAGGCCGGGATTTCAAGCTCGGGGAAAAGTAAATTTCAAAAGGCCAGAGCTTTACAATCAGAGGATGGGAAATCGACTTCCAGCCCCAATTCAGCAGAGACTTATCCGACCGCTTATACCTGATTACAGAACATGTGGTAGAAAGCATACAGGAGTTTGCAACAAGCTAAATGTTACGTGTTTCAAGTGCAAGCAAAGGGGACACTATTCTGGAGAATGTCCAATGGGAAAGGCAGAAGTTACTTGTTTCCAATGTGGGAGAAAAGGACATATCGCCAAAGACTGCAGAGGAATTGCAATGGCTGCCAGTATTCCAAGAATTTTAGCATTACCTCCACCTCCACTACCACAGCAAAATCAGCCCAGAGCAAGAACTTTCAACATGTCAATGAAGGAAGCGGTACAGAGTCCGAATGTGGTTGCAGGTACACTTCCTGTAAATTCCGTAAATGCTTTAGTATTGATTGATTCAGGAGCTACTAGATCTTTTATTTCTGAAGCCTTTATTTCTAAGATAGATTGTGAGATTCAGTGGTTGGATGAAGTGTTAGTCATAAAATTAGCGAATAATGATCAGGTTGCAGTAGATCGAGTATGTCCGAGATGTGATATTGAGATAGGGAGATGTCATTTTTCAGTTGATTTGATACCTTTTAGGTTAGGGGAGTTTGATATTATTTTAGGAATGGATTGGCTGTCTAGTAATAATGCTCAAATTGACTGTGCGAATAAGAGAGTGAAATTGCAAACTGAAGAAAATGAAACGGTAATATTTAAAGGTGAGAAGCAAAAGCAGAAATTCCTATCAATAATGCAGACGAGAAGATTGCTACGTCAAGGATGTCAAGCTTATTTAGCCTATGTACGGGATGTTGATAAGGGAAATTTGAAGATTGAAGATATTCCTGTAGTTTGTGAATTTCTTGATGTTTTTCCGGACGAATTACCAGGACTTCCACCAGATCGAGAAATCGAATTCACTATTGACTTGACGCCAGGGACTGAACCAATTTCGAAAGCTCCATATCGAATGGCACCTGTTGAAATGAGGGAATTAGCAAACTAGTTGCAAGAACTTTTTGACAAAGGAATTATAAGGCCAAGTGTATCCCCATGGGGTGCGCCAGTATTGTTCGTGAAAAAGAAGGATGGTAGTATGCGACTGTGTATTGATTATCGTGAGCTGAACAAGTTAACTATCAAGAATAAATATCCTTTACCTCGCATTGATGATTTATTTGATCAACTAAAAGGAGCAGCATGGTTTTCGAAAATTGACTTACGATCAGGCTATCATCAGTTAAAGATCAAGGCCGAAGATATTCCAAAGACAGCGTTTAGAACAAGGTACGGACACTATGAATTTCTTGTGATGGCTTTTGGATTGACGAATGCACCTGCAGCGTTTATGGATTTGATGAATCGAATATTCAAGAAGTATTTGGATAAGTTTATCATTATATTTATTGATGACATCTTGATCTATTCAAAGACGGAAGAAGAGCATGCAGCACATTTAAGAACGACATTGGAAATATTACGGAAGGAGCAGCTTTATGCAAAATTTTCCAAATGCGAATTTTGGTTGAAAGAAGTGCAGTTTTTAGGGCACATCATCAGCAGAGAAGGCATTCAAGTTGATCCAGCAAAGATTGAAGCTGTGTTGAATTGGGAAAGACCAAAGACGCCGACAGAGGTTCGAAGTTTCTTAGGTTTGGCAGGATATTATCGAAGATTTGTCAAAGATTTTGCGAAGATAGCTACACCGCTGACCAAGTTAACTCGACAAAGTGAAAAGTTTGAATGGAATAGTAAGTGTGAAGAAAGTTTTCAAGAGTTGAAGAATCGGTTGGTGACGGCACCAGTATTAGTATTGCCAGACGAGCAAGGAAATTTTGTTATCTACAGTGACGCTTCATATCGTGGTTTAGGATGTGTGTTGATGCAACATGGTAACGTCATTGCATATGCGTCGAGACAACTTAAACCTCATGAACAGAAATATCCTACGCATGATCTGGAATTGACAGCAATTGTTTTTGCATTAAAGCTTTGGAGACATTATCTGTACGGTGAAAAATGTGAAATCTACACGGATCATAAAAGTCTGAAGTATATCTTCACGCAAAAGGAACTAAACATGCGACAACGTCGATGGCTGGAATTGTTTAAAGATTACGATGTTACAATCAGTTATCATCCAGGAAAAGCAAATGTTGTAGCAGATGCGCTAAGTAGAAAAGAAAGATTGAATCGGTTGACTTCATACGAAGAATTGGCCAGGGAATTCGACAAATTGGAAATCGAAATTCGTATTCCTAATGAATCTGCAGAAACTATCTACGCTATGACTTTCCAACCAGAATTGCTGGAAAAGATTCGCCGTTGTCAAGAAGAAGTGATGAGTCAAGACGACAACTTAACAGGAGAAGAGATTACAACTCAGAAAGATAATGAAGGAATTTTACGTTTTGTGTCAAGAATCTGGATCCCTAACGTGGCAGAATTAAAAGAAGAAATTATGCGAGATGCGCACAATTCGAAGTATTCCATTCATCCAGGAAGCACGAAAATGTATCGCGATTTGAAGGAAAACTTTTGGTGGCCGAATATGAAGAAGGAGATAGCAGAATGGGTGAGTAAATGCTACACATGCCAGCGAGTTAAAGCAGAACACCAACGTCTGAGTGGGTTATTGCAACCATTAGACATTCCAGAATGGAAATGGGAACATCTAGCGATGGATTTTGTGGTAGGACTACCGAGGACTAGGGCAAATCATGATGCGATATGGGTAATCATTGACAGACTTACGAAGTCGGCACATTTTCTACCAATTAATGAAAGATTTTCGCTCGACAAATTAGTGCACATGTATCTCAAAGAAATTGTGATGCGTCATGGAGTACCAGTATCAATTGTATCGGATCGAGATCCTCGTTTCAATTCAAGATTTTGGAGACAATTCCAAGAATGTCTAGGAACGAAGTTGAATATGAGTACAGCTTATCATCCGCAAACTGACGGCCAAAGTGAAAGGACAATTCAAACGATTGAAGACATGCTACGAGTTTGTGCGATCGATTTTGAAGGCAGTTGGGATGAACATTTACCCCTAGTGGAATTTTCTTATAATAATAGCTATCACGCCAGTATTGGAATGCCACCGTATGAAGCATTATATGGGAGGAAATGCAGATCACCCGTGCATTGGGATGAAGTTGGAGAACGCAAGATTTTGGGTCCAGAATTAATTCAGCAGACAAAAGAAAAGATTAATCTTATTCGAAAACGAATCGAGGCCGCACAAAATAGACAAAGCAGATATGCAAACCAAGCCAGGAAGGATATGGACTATCAGGAAGGAGAACACGTATTGCTCAAAATATCGCCATGGAAAGGATTGACCAGATTTGGCAATAAAGGGAAATTGAAGCCACGATACGTTGGACCATTTGAGATTTTGAAGAAAATTGGGAAGGTTGCGTACGAATTAGCTCTACCACCCCATATGCAGCACATTCACAACGTATTTCATGTATCTATACTTAAGAGGTATAATCCTGATACAAGGCATGTAATAGAGTATGAACCAGTAGAACTTCAGGTAGATTTGTCATATGTAGAACAGCCAATAAGAATTCTAGATAGGCAAGAGAGGGTATTAAGAAATAAGTCTGTGTCATTAGTGAGAGTTTTATGGAGAAACCCAGTGGTTGAAGAATCAACCTGGGAGCTTGAAAGTGAAATGCTAGAAAATTATCCTCAGTTATTTGCATAATTAGATTCTGAGGACAGAATCTTGTTAAGGGGGGGAGAATGTAACGACCGAGGAATTACGCTTGTATTATATTATAATAATAATAAATTATGTGTATTATTATGTGATTAAATGTGTTAAGTCGTTGAACCCTAACTGCTATGTGTTATGTGTTGGTTGTTTTGATCCAAACGTGTTTTGGATATTTATTGAGCGTTCTATCGTCAGTTATATATATTATATCAAAACCTGTACAGCTCAAAACTATGTTTTAAAAGCCCGTATTTCAAACAAAATCATTGGCCCTATTTTGCCAAAAATGCCCTATACCGTATCGCTATTCTGAACCCTTAGACGTTTTACAAATTGACCTTTTTCGCGAAAAACGACTTTTTCCGGACCCCTTCGGGTACCAAAAACCCCACAAAAATCACATTTTTATTTTTATATGATTATGAAATTATCATATATCATTTTTCTTTGTATTTTTGTATTTTTCACAATTTTTGGGAATTTTTAGTATTTATTTTGTATTTATTGGATATTTAAAAATTCATTATTAATACCCAAAAATTATAAAAATTGGGGCCAAATATTTTTATTAGGAGTGTAATTAGACCCTTAATTTTTATTAGGGGTATTATTTTCATAAATATAAATACCTGAATTATTATTAATTAAATCAGTTAATTATACTTAAAAATCAGAAAATAAAAAGAAAATCAGAAAAGGGAATTAGGGTTAGGGTTTTGTGAAGAACAGCAGCAGAATCAATCGCGAATTTGAGGGTGATTCCGGAGTCCAAATCGTTCATGTAAGTAGTCAAATTGAAGCTGGTGATTCGTAGTTTATGATTATGTAACCGTTTTTGTTGTTTGATTTCTTGATTTTTGATTTGTATTTTCGGGTTTAATTCTTAAATTCGGGTTTGATTTTCTGATTGTTGTTTGATGATTTCGTTACCACGAGCGTTTAGATCGTCGATTATGGAGTCGATTGACACCGGGTTTGAGTCTGTTGGTGTTGTTTTTGGTATTGCCGGAGAACCGCCGTCGATGGCGGCTGTTCTTGTGGTTGCGGCGTCGGGACGTCGAAACGAAGAAGGAGGTGGACGAGGGGAGATGTTGGGCTTGATTATCGAACAAAAACGCAGCTGAACGAGCCTGGAATCGTGTTGGTTGCCCTTCGTTTGGTTCGCCGGAAATTTACGCCGGTGTCGGATTCTGGGTGCAGGGCGGTGTTCTTCCCGACCCGATTGGGTTGGGGACGACCCGGTTTGCAACCCGGAAACGACCCGGGTTTGATCCCCTCAACCCTGAAACCATTTCCAGATTTTTGTTTCTGGATTTTCTATTATTTAATTTATATTTTATAAATCAGAAAATCATTTTATTAATTCTAATAATTAATTAAAAATTAGTTTTATATTCTGAAAAATAGTATTATTAATTTCTAAATTATTTTATTAATTTATAAATTCGAATTTAATTATTTAATTAATTATTTAATTATTTATCTAATTATTTATTAGTTATCTAATTAATTAATAATTAGGTAATTAATTAATAATTAGGTAATTAATTAATAAATAAGGATTAAAAATAATTAAATAATATGATTAATAATTCGATAATTAGTTATTATTACGAGTAATGATTCGATAATGAGAATTATTATTCGAGCAATAGTTATTCGAATAATATTGTAGTGATTATTTGTATCGTATAATTAAATACCGATAATTAATTGATTAACGAATCGTATAAGTTCAGTAATAATGTAATAGTTCGATAATTATGTGAGGATTGCGGGTAGCTCGTATTTATACGAGTAATTAATCGTTGAGTTAGATTATAATTCGAGTACATAGTAGATATTCGATAAATAGCGTATCCGTTAATAGAATCGATTGATTATTTGTAAATAATCGATCTAATCGAATAAATATCGATAAGTTATAAATATTATAATAAATTGCGATTAATCCTGATAATTAGAGATTTATTATTTTAGATTATTAAATAAGCAATTATTAATTATTTATTAGTTATTTATTTATTCAATATTTAAAAAGTGATTAATTATTTCGATAATTAATCACATAATTTTCAATAAATCGTAACTTCTTCATGTTAACTCCAAAAATTATAAAAAAATTATTTTTGACTTTGATTTTTCATAAATAATTATGTAAAAATTATTTTAGGATTTAAAAGGTTGTAATAATTATTTATAATGAATAATAAATTAAATCATCCGTATTTACTTCATAACAATTCAACCGTTAGTCCGATTTGAGTGCAACGAAGACCTCTAGACTCAGAAAAATGAGACAAATCCAATAAAAATGGTTGTAAGTTATAATTTCTTCTGAAAAAGAGTGGTTTGGTGATAATTGATAGTTCGTAGGTCCTAGTAGGGATATAATTGAGCCGAATAAATCCCGAAAAATTATAATAAAATCAGATACGACTAGTAATGCAGGTATAAGCCCAGAATTGATTCTAAAAATAATTATAAATCTAGAAATTAATTATGTACTTTACGTGCTACGTGCTTTATGTGATTATATGAATAGATGTGCTGTATAATTGTATGTTTATATATATATATATATGCGAGTCAGATAGAAACGCATGGGTAGACTGATAAGGTTGCGCGATATCAATTCAAGATACACGTATGTAGTAAATTATCTAAACACCTATCTTTCCATGATTTGTTCAGTGTTAGCAAGGCAGAGCAAGCTAGGGTCAGAAGACAGTGAATTAAACCAGGTTAAGTACGCACAAGGCAAGTTTTTCCCCTATTCTAAATTCAGAATAGTGAATTATATTTCTTTTCTATCATATCAATTCTCTTTGATAATCATTGTTCATATGAACTGTTGTCCATTTATTATTACTTGTTCCAGTTTCATTTCAATTCTTGATTTACCCAATTTATTGAATTCCCTGTTCATATTTCAATTCTTTTACCCTACATATATTCTGGTATATCCTGGTGTTGGGATATATCAATAGCATACCGATTGTTCCGGATGCTCAGCCTTGGACTGGATGGTTACTATAAAGGCTAGGTTTTTCCCAGACCATTAATTAATAGGCCATAGTTGCCTGAGTACTCCTTATGTTGGTTGGGTCTATGCAGTTGGGTATAGATCCGCACTATATTCTGACTGATCAGCAGATTATAGTGCATATGTTGGTTCTTGTTTCCAGTCTTGTTCATTTGGCACTCGCCATCATTGGCAAATTATTATCATATACAGATACAGATGGTTGTTCAAACCAGCAGCTTATTGGTTCATTTATTTCTCTCTCTTTATAATATATATATATATATATATTGTTGCAGGCTTGTTGAGCAATTTTGGCTCATTTCTTTTATTGTCACTCCTATTGTTTTACAGTTAAGGTAGAGAATGAAACCCATCAGGACCCGCATAGTCAAGAAGCGAGTCAAGCAGCGGGACCCTCTTATACCAAGAGTGTTCCTTCCTATTCCCGAAGAGAGCTTTGAATTGCCAGATCAGGTGTAGCAGGATAAGTAGTAATGTTGGGTTGAATAAAAGTTTTGTGTAGTTTGAATAAAAGATTGCGTAGTGAAACTGTAGATAGAA
This sequence comes from Apium graveolens, assembly GCF_009905375.1. NCBI lineage: Eukaryota > Viridiplantae > Streptophyta > Magnoliopsida > Apiales > Apiaceae > Apium > Apium graveolens. Next base: position 34,298,711 of record NC_133648.1, read on the forward strand.
TAAAGTTTTGTAATAAAGAGAGTTCTTGAGACAGGTTTTATTTAGTTGGGTTTGTAATAAAGTGTAGTGCATGATTCTTGTTTCCAAACTCAACCCTTAAAAGATCCTGAGTAGTGATAGTTCGGGGTAGTTATTATATTAATATTCCGCTTGTGCAGGTATAGTTGGTAATTGTTGTTAATAATGCCCCAAATCTATACCCCGGATTTGGAGGGTGTTATAGTTGGCATCAGAGCTTAGGATTGACCTTGGAAAACAAGAATGTTAGGGTTAAGATAAGATAGGAAAATAAGATAGGATGAGAGTAAGAGTGTTAGGATTGTTTGTCTATGTGATTAGAAGTTATGAGTTATAGGATTGTGATTTGATTGTTTTGTGTTATTATTTTTATGTATATTAGATGGCTTCTTTATCATCATCTACGGAGAGGATCGAGACAGATCCAGTGGATGCACAGGTAGTAGCCCCAGTGTCAGAGCAGATCTTACCTCCATTGCCACCTGAGCCAGCACCAGAGATACCACTTCCCCCGGAGGTACCAGGTTTTGCAGATTATTTTCCATACGTTGAGCCAGAGATACCAGATATTCCACCATTAGAGTTTCCGATGTTTGATATTCCTGATATGGTTGATCTTCCGCAGTGGGAGGATTTAGAGCCTCAGATTCCTATGCCACCAGTCGAGATTCCAGAGATGCCACCGATGGAGCCAGAGGCAGAGCCGCCTGTGTATGCGCCTATGGAGCAGCCTGTCTTATTTCCTGCCCCATTAGCCAATTATGCACCTGTTCCGGGAGTTTATCAGTTTCCTCAGCCGGAGTTTATAGTTGAGATCGTGGTAGATGGACCATTACCTTCTCGAGGTTCCAGCACTGATCTTCATGAGCATCATACCGTGACTTACCAGCGCTTTCAGGCAGAGAGGGAGGAGAGGATTAGATGGCAGAACCAGTGTAGAGAGATCCTTGGATTGTATGAGACACAGACGGATGGTCCTGTCAGAGCATTACGACCGGATTATATACTGAGAGAGAGACTACATCATATTCACCGGGTTAGTTCGCAGCAGCTTACTGATTTGAGACAGCAGGATCTTAGTGCGGAGACAGCATATCGCAGAGCATTGGGACTTACCGAGGCAGTGCTAGAGGCAGTGCAGGAGGAGTTGAGCCACGTACCACCAGGATTTTGAGACCAGTAGATCGATGAGTGTTGTATTATGTATATTTTGTAGATAGAGGCAGCATAGTATTGTATGACTAGTTTGTATGAGTGTAGCTACTGACTCTGACTGATAATAGTAGCAGTACGACTGTTATATCATAGGGTTTTGTATCAAGCACTGACACCTGTAGCTGGTGTTCTACCTATATATATATATATGAGATAATCTTTTGCACGTTTTCTTTATTTTATTTCCAGTCATTTAAGCATTTACATTTATTTCAGTACCATTACATATTTACAAATGTAGTTTTATTCACGATCATGTTGTAAAAAAAAAAAAAAAAAAAATTTAAAACATATCATACTATTTTATCTATTCAGTTATTTAATAAGTTATTTTATTTCTCGAATCGACTGTTTTAATATATGTTTAATATACTGTTATTAAATAAGATCCATTATTTATTTACCAGAAAAATGGCACCTAAGAGAAAAGCGCAGCCCGACTCATCGAATGGAAACACCGAGGGCCAAAACAATAATAAACAGATGGATCAGATGTTTAATCTCATGCAACAGCAGATGTTGATGATGCAACAACAAATGCAGCAGCAGCAACAGCAGTTCCAGCAACAGATGTTACAGCAAGCCGCTCATCCAGGACATCAAATACCACCAGCAGCACCTACGACTACTTTCAAGCAATTTCAGTCGGTGAAGCCACCGGAATTTATGGGTTCCACAGATCCTACAAAAGCGAGAGCTTGGCTGAAAGAGATGGAAAAGGCTTTTTCGTTGGTAAAGGTTGAGGAAGAGCAGAAGACAGATTTCGCTAGCTATTTTCTAAAAGGTGAAGCTAATTACTGGTGGGAATCAAAGAAAGCTTTGGAAGAAGGTGTGGTGACCTGGAACAGATTCACTGATCTTTTCTTGGAGAAATATTTTCCTCGTTTTATGAAGAATCAGATGGAGATCAAGTTCCTGGAGCTGAAACAAGACAACTTATCGGTTGCGGATTATGAGACCAAGTTTACTGAATTGGCAAGGTTTGTTCCAGAGCAGGTGGATACGGACGAGAAGCGGGCCAAGAGATTTCAGCAAGGACTGAAACCATGGATTCGTAGCAGGGTAGCTGTGTTTGAATTGACAACTTATATGGCTGTTGTTCAGAAGGCTATGATTATTGAAGGAGAAAGCGAAGCAGCTCAGAAAGAGAAAGGACCAGGAATTTTCAGAATCGTTTCAACAAAAGGCCGGGATTTCAAGCTCGGGGAAAAGTAAATTTCAAAAGGCCAGAGCAGAACAATCAGAGGATGGGAAATCGACTTCCAGCCCCAATTCAGCAGAGGACTTATCCGACCGCTTATACCTGATTGCAGAACATGTGGTAGAAAGCATACAGGAGTTTGCAACAAGCTAAATGTTACGTGTTTCAAGTGCAAGCAAAGGGGACACTATTCTGGAGAATGTCCAATGGGAAAGGCAGAAGTTACTTGTTTCCAATGTGGGAGAAAAGGACATATCGCCAAAGACTGCAGAGGAATTGCAATGGCTGCCAGTATTCCAAGAATTTTAGCATTACCTCCACCTCCACTACCACAGCAAAATCAGCCCAGAGCAAGAACTTTCAACATGTCAATGAAGGAAGCGGTACAGAGTCCGAATGTGGTTGCAGGTACACTTCCTGTAAATTCCGTAAATGCTTTAGTATTGATTGATTCAGGAGCTACTAGATCTTTTATTTCTGAAGCCTTTATTCTAAGATAGATTGTGAGATTCAGTGGTTGGATGAAGTGTTAGTCATAAAATTAGCGAATAATGATCAGGTTGCAGTAGATCGAGTATGTCCGAGCTGTGATATTGAGATAGGGAGATGTCATTTTTCAGTTGATTTGATACCTTTTAGGTTAGGGGAGTTTGATATTATTTTAGGAATGGATTGGCTGTCTAGTAATAATGCTCAAATTGACTGTGCGAATAAGAGAGTGAAATTGCAAACTGAAGAAAATGAAACGGTAATATTTAAAGGTGAGAAGCAAAAGCAGAAATTCCTATCAATAATGCAGACGAGAAGATTGCTACGTCAAGGATGTCAAGCTTATTTAGCCTATGTACGGGATGTTGATAAGGGAAATTTGAAGATTGAAGATATTCCTGTAGTTTGTGAATTTCTTGATGTTTTTCCGGACGAATTACCAGGACTTCCACCAGATCGAGAAATCGAATTCACTATTGACTTGACGCCAGGGACTGAACCAATTTCGAAAGCTCCATATCGAATGGCACCTGTTGAAATGAGGGAATTAGCAAAGCAGTTGCAAGAACTTCTTGACAAAGGAATTATAAGGCCAAGTGTATCCCCATGGGGTGCGCCAGTATTGTTCGTGAAAAAGAAGGATGGTAGTATGCGACTGTGTATTGATTATCGTGAGCTGAACAAGTTAACTATCAAGAATAAATATCCTTTACCTCGCATTGATGATTTATTTGATCAACTAAAAGGAGCAGCATGGTTTTCGAAAATCGACTTACGATCAGGCTATCATCAGTTAAAGATCAAGGCCGAAGATATTCCAAAGACAGCGTTTAGAACAAGGTACGGACACTATGAATTTCTTGTGATGGCTTTTGGATTGCGAATGCACCTGCAGCGTTTATGGATTTGATGAATCGAATATTCAAGAAGTATTTGGATAAGTTTATCATTATATTTATTGATGACATCTTGATCTATTCAAAGACGGAAGAAGAGCATGCAGCACATTTAAGAACGACATTGGAAATATTACGGAAGGAGCAGCTTTATGCAAAATTTTCCAAATGCGAATTTTGGTTGAAAGAAGTGCAGTTTTTAGGGCACATCATCAGCAGAGAAGGCATTCAAGTTGATCCAGCAAAGATTGAAGCTGTGTTGAATTGGGAAAGACCAAAGACGCCGACAGAGGTTCGAAGTTTCTTAGGTTTGGCAGGATATTATCGAAGATTTGTCAAGATTTTGCGAAGATAGCTACACCGCTAACCAAGTTAACTCGACAAAGTGAAAAGTTTGAATGGAATAGTAAGTGTGAAGAAAGTTTTCAAGAGTTGAAGAATCGGTTGGTGACGGCACCAGTATTAGTATTGCCAGACGAGCAAGGAAATTTTGTTATCTACAGTGACGCTTCATATCGTGGTTTAGGATGTGTGTTGATGCAACATGGTAACGTCATTGCATATGCGTCGAGACAACTTAAACCTCATGAACAGAAATATCCTACGCATGATCTGGAATTAGCAGCAATTGTTTTTGCATTGAAGCTTTGGAGACATTATCTGTACGGTGAAAAATGTGAAATCTACACGGATCATAAAAGTCTGAAGTATATCTTCACGCAAAGGAACTAAACATGCGACAACGTCGATGGCTGGAATTGATTAAAGATTACGATGTTACAATCAGTTATCATCCAGGAAAAGCAAATGTTGTAGCAGATGCGCTAAGCAGAAAAGAAAGATTGAATCGGTTGACTTCATGCGAAGAATTGGCCAGGGAATTCGACAAATTGGAAATCGAAATTCGTATTCCTAATGAATCTGCAGAAACTATCTACGCTATGACTTTCCAACCAGAATTGCTGGAAAAGATTCGCCGTTGTCAAGAAGAAGTGATGAGTCAAGACGATAACTTAACAGGAGAAGAGATTACAACTCAGAAAGATAATGAAGGAATTTTACGTTTTGCGTCAAGAATCTGGATCCCTAACGTGGCAGAATTAAAAGAAGAAATTATGCGAGATGCGCACAATTCGAAGTATTCCATTCATCCAGGAAGCACGAAAATGTATCGCGATTTGAAGGAAAACTTTTGGTGGCCGAATATGAAGAAGGAGATAGCAGAATGGGTGAGTAAATGCTACACATGCCAGCGAGTTAAAGCAGAACACCAACGTCCGAGTGGGTTATTGCAACCATTAGACATTCCAGAATGGAAATGGGAACATCTAGCGATGGATTTTGTGGTAGGACTACCGAGGACTAGGGCAAATCATGATGCGATATGGGTAATCATTGACAGACTTACGAAGTCGGCACATTTTCTACCAATTAATGAAAGATTTTCGCTCGACAAATTAGTGCACATGTATCTCAAAGAAATTGTGATGCGTCATGGAGTACCAGTATCAATTGTATCGGATCGAGATCCTCGTTTCAATTCAAGATTTTGGAGACAATTCCAAGAATGTCTAGGAACGAAGTTGAATATGAGTACAGCTTATCATCCGCAAACTGACGGCCAAAGTGAAAGGACAATTCAAACGATTGAAGACATGCTACGAGTTTGTGCGATCGATTTTGAAGGCAGTTGGGATGAACATTTACCCCTAGTGGAATTTTCTTATAATAATAGCTATCACGCCAGTATTGGAATGCCACCGTATGAAGCATTATATGGGAGGAAATGCAGATCACCCGTGCATTGGGATGAAGTTGGAGAACGCAAGATTTTGGGTCCAGAATTAATTCAGCAGACAAAAGAAAAGATTAATCTTATTCGAAAACGAATCGAGGCAGCACAAAACAGACAAAGCAGATATGCAAACCAAGCCAGGAAGGATATGGACTATCAGGAAGGAGAACACGTATTGCTCAAAATATCGCCATGGAAAGGATTGACCAGATTTGGCAATAAAGGGAAATTGAAGCCACGATACGTTGGACCATTTGAGATTTTGAAGAAAATTGGGAAGGTTGCGTACGAGTTAGCTCTACCACCCCATATGCAGCACATTCACAACGTATTTCATGTATCTATGCTTAAGAGGTATAATCCTGATACAAGGCATGTAATAGAGTATGAACCAGTAGAACTTCAGGCAGATTTGTCATATGTAGAACAGCCAATAAGAATTCTAGATAGGCAAGAGAGGGTATTAAGAAATAAGTCTGTGTCATTAGTGAGAGTTTTATGGAGAAACCCAGTGGTTGAAGAATCAACCTGGGAGCTTGAAAGTGAAATGCTAGAAAAGTATCCTCAGTTATTTGCATAATTAGATTCTGAGGACAGAATCTTGTTAAGGGGGGGAGAATGTAACGACCGAGGAATTACGCTTGTATTATATTATAATAATAATAATTATGAGTATTATTATGTGATTAAATGTGTTAAGTCGTTGAACCCTAACTGCTATGTGTTATGTGTTGGTTGTTTTGATCCAAACGTGTTTTGGATATTTATTGAGCGTTCTATCGTCAGTTATATATATTATATCAAAACCTGTACAGCTCAAAACTATGTTTTAAAAGCCCGTATTTCAAACAAAATCATTGGCCCTATTTTGCCAAAAATGCCCTATACCGTATCGCTATTCTGAACCCCTAGACGTTTTACAAATTGACCTTTTTCGCGAAAAACGACTTTTCCGGACCCCTTCGGGTACCAAAAACCCCACAAAAATCACATTTTTATTTTTATATGATTATGAAATTATCATATATCATTTTTCTTTGTATTTTTGTATTTTTTCACAATTTTTGGGAATTTTTAGTATTTATTTTGTATTTATTGGATATTTAAAAATTCATTATTAATACCCAAAAATTATAAAAATTGGGGCCAAATATTTTTATTAGGAGTGTAATTAGACCCTTAATTTTACTTAGGGGTATTATTTTCATAAATATAAATACCTGAATTATTATTAATTAAATCAGTTAATTATACTTAAAAATCAGAAAATAAAAAGAAAATCAGAAAAGGGAATTAGGGTTAGGGTTTTGTGAAGAACAGCAGCAGAATCAATCGCGAATTTGAGGGTGATTCCGGAGTCCAAATCGTTCATGTAAGTAGTCAAATTGAAGCTGGTGATTCGTAGTTTATGATTATGTAACCGTTTTTGTTGTTTGATTTCTTGATTTTTTGATTTGTATTTTCGGGTTTAATTCTTAAATTCGGGTTTGATTTTATGATTGTTGTTTGATGATTTCGTTACCACGAGCGTTTAGATCGTCGATTATGGAGTCGATTGACACCGGGTTTGAGTCTGTTGGTGTTGTTTTTGGTATTGCCGGAGAACCGCCGTGATGGCGGCTGTTCTTGTGGTTGCGGCGTCGGGACGTCGAAACGAAGAAGGAGGTGGACGAGGGGAGATGCTGGGCTTGATTATCGAACAAAAACGCAGCTGAACGAGCCTGGAATCGTGTTGGTTGCCCTTCGTTTGGTTCGCCAGAAATTTCCGCCGGTGTCGGATTCTGGGTGCAGGGCGGTGTTCTTCCCGACCCGATTGGGTTGGGGACGACCCGGTTTGCAACCCGGAAACGACCCGGGTTTGATCCCCTCAACCCTGAAACCATTTCCAGATTTTTGTTTCTGGATTTTCTATTATTTAATTTATATTTTATAAATCAGAAAATCATTTTATTAATTCTAATAATTAATTAAAAATTAGTTTTATATTCTGAAAAATAGTATTATTAATTTCTAAATTATTTTATTAATTTATAAATTCGAATTTCATTATTTAATTAATTATTTAATATTTATCTAATTATTTATTAGTTATCTAATTAATTAATAATTAGGTAATTAATTATAATTAGGTAATTAATTAATAAATAAGGATTAAAAATAATTAAATAATATGATTAATAATTCGATAGTTAGTTATTATTACGAGTAATGATTCGATAATGAGAATTATTATTCGAGCGATAGTTATTCGAATAATATTGTAGTGATTATTTGTATCGTATAATTAAATACCGATAATTAATTGATTAACGAATCGTATAAGTTTCAGTAATAATGTAATAGTTCGATAATTATGTGAGGATTGCGAGTAGCTCGTATTTATACGAGTAATTAATCGTTGAGTTAGATTATAATTCGAGCACATAGTAGATATTCGATAAATAGCGCATCCGTTAATAGAATCGATTGATTATTTGTAAATAATCGATCTAATCGAATAAATATCGATAAGTTATAAATATTATAATAAATTGTGATTAATCCTGATAATTAGAGATTTATTATTTTAGATTATTAAATAAGCAATTATTAATTATTTATTAGTTATTTATTTATTCAATATTTAAAAAGTGATTAATTATTTCGATAATTAATCACATAATTTTCAATAAATCGTAACTTCTTCATTTTAACTCCAAAAATTATAAAAAAATTATTTTTGACTTTGATTTTTCTTAAATAATTATGTAAAAATTATTTTAGGATTTAAAAGGTTGTAATAATTATTTATAATGAATAATAAATTAAATCATCCGTATTTACTTCATAACAATTCAACCGTTAGTCCGATTTGAGTGAAACGAAGACCTCTAGACTCAGAAAAATGAGACAAATCCAATAAAAATGGTTGTAAGTTATAATTTCTTCTGAAAAAGAGTGGTTTGGTGATAATTGATAGTTCGTAGGTCCTAGTAGGGATATAATTGAGCCGAATAAATCCCGAAAAAAGTATAATAAAATCAGATACGACTAGTAATGCAGGTATAAGCCCAGAATTGATTCTAAAAATAATTATAAATCTAGAAATTATTTATGTGCTTTACGTGCTACGTGCTTTATGTGATTATGTGAATAGATGTGCTGTATAAATGTATGTATATATATATATGCGAGTCAGATAGAAACGCCTGGGTAGACTGATAAGGTTGCGTGATATCAATTCAAGATACACGTATGTAGTAAATTATCTAAACACCTATCTTTCCATGATTTGTTCAGTGTTAGCAAGGCAGAGCAAGCTAGGGTCAGAAGGCAGTGAGTTAAACCAGGTTAAGTACGCGCAAGGCAAGTTTTTCCCCTATCCTAAATTCAGAATAGTGAATTATATTTCTTTTCTATCATATCAATTCTCTTTGATAATCATTGTTCATATACACTGTTGTCCATTTATTATTACTTGTTCCAGTTTCATTTCAATTCTTGATTTACCTAATTTATTGAATTCCCTGTTCATATTTCAATTCTTTTACCCTACATATATTCTGGTATATCCTGGTGTTGGGATATATCAATAGCATACCGATTGTTCCGGATGCTCAGCCTTGGACTGGATGGTTACTATAAAGGCTGGGTTTTTCCCAGACCATTAATTAATAGGCCATAGTTGCCTGAGTACTCCTTATGTTGGTTGGGTCTATGCAGTTGGGTATAGATCCGCACTATATTCTGACTGATCAGCAGATTATAGTGCATATGTTGGTTCTTGTTTCCAGTCTTGTTCATTTGGCACTCGCCATCATTGGCAAATTATTATCATATACAGATTCAGATGGTTGTTCAAACCAGCAGCTTATTGGTTCATTTATTTCTCTCTCTTTATAATATATATATAGATATTGTTGCAGGCTTGTTGAGCAATTTTGGCTCATTTCTTTTATTGTCACTCCTATTGTTTTACAGTTAAGGTAGAGAATGAAACCCATCAGGACCCGCATAGTCAAGAAGCGAGTCAAGCAGCGGGACCCTCTTATACCAAGAGTGTTCCTTCCTATTCCCGAAGAGAGCTTTGAATTGTCAGATCAGGTGTAGCAGGATAAGTAGTAATGGTGGGTTGAATAAAAGTTTTGTGTAGTTTGAATAAAAGATTGCGTAGTGAAACTGTAGATAGAATAAGTTTTGTAATAAAGAGAGTTCTTGAGACAGGTTTTATTTAGTTGGGTTTGTAATAAAGTGTAGTGCATGATTCTTGTTTCCAAACTCAACCCTTAAAAGATCCTGAGTAGTGATAGTTCGGGGTAATTATTATATTAATATTCCGCTTGTGCAGGTATAGTTGGTAATTGTTGTTAATAATGCCCCAAATCTATACCCCGGATTTGGAGGGTGTTATACTAGAACCGAACAAAATTCTGATTCAACCCCCAAGAAGGGAGGACCTGGGCAAAAGTTCACTGAATATGCTAAGCTGAATGCTCCTAAAAGCCAGATTTTGATGGAGATTGAGAAAGATAGAGATATTCGCTGGCCTAAGCCCTTGAAGGCTGATCCCGCCAAACTAGATAAGAGCAAATATTGCAGATTTCACAAAGATGTTGGCCATGACAACCGATGAATGTAGGCAATTGAAAGACGAAATTGAGTTTTTGATTCAGGGGAGGGGAAGGAGGGGACATGAATAATAATGGAAGGAAGAACTTTGAAGATCGTAGGAGGGACCAAGACGATCAGGGGAGGAATCCCCAACCTAGAGGGCCGGTTATAAATGCAATTTTTGGAGGGCAACGACCTCGACGGCCTGTGATAAACATGATCTTTGGAGGTCCAACTGCTGCTGGATTATCCAAAAATTCCAGAAAGGCATATACTAGAGAGGTTATGCATATTATAGGAGAAGCCCCGAAGAGGGCCAGGACAGAAGTAACATTGGCTTTTGATGATTCTAACCTAGAGGGTGTAAAGTTTCCTCATGACGACCCCCTGGTCATAACACCGATAATAGGAAATAGCCCAGTTAAAAGGGTCCTTGTGGATAATGGTGCTTCTGTGGATATCTTGCTCCACGATACCTTTCTAAGGATGGGGTATAACGACTCCCAGTTGACACCAACCGATATGCCGATATATGGATTTGCTGGAGTAGAATGTCCTGTAGATGGGATAATCAAGTTACCAACCACCATAGGTACGGAACCAAGGCAAGCAACACAGATGTTGGACTTTGTGGTAGTAAAGGCTAGTTCGACCTACAATGCTATCATGGGAAGAACAGGGATACATGCCTTTAAGGCAGTCCCTTCTTCTTATCATTCAGTTATGAAATTTCCAACTCGAGATGGGATTGGAGAAGAAAGAGGAGATCAAAAAATGGCAAGAAGCTGTTATGTGGTCTCTTTGAGGGCAGATGGAGTCGGGGGGCAGGTTCTTCCTATTGAAGATATGGATGTCCGAGAAAATGACGAGAAGAGAGGAAAGCCAGCAGAAGACTTGGTTTCGGTTCCTTTAGACCCCGAGAATCCTGAGAGGATGACTTTCATTGGAGCCACACTAGAGGAGCCCCTTAGAGGGAAGTTGGTGAGATTTTTGCAAGAAAATAGTGATGTATTTGCATGGTCAGCAGCTGATATGCCAGGCATAGACCCGGAGTTGATTACTCACAAGCTAAACGTGGATCCAAGCCGGAAGACAGTGAAATAAAAGAAAAGAAATTTTGCCCCGGAAAGACAAGAGGCTATAAAATAGGAAGTAGAGAAGCTCTTAGAGGCTGGTTTCATTGAGGAGATTCAATTTCCGGAGTGGTTAGCAAACCCTGTAATGATGAAGAAGGCTAATGGAAAGTGGAGGATGTGTATAGACTTCACTGATCTGAATGATGCATGCCCTAAAGACTATTTTCCATTGCCAAGGATTGATACTTTGATTGATGCCACTGCTGGGCATGAGATGCTGAGTTTCATGGATGGATTTAGCGGATATAATCAGATTAAGATGCACAAGGATGACATTCCAAAGGTATCATTTATCACAGACTTTGGTGTTTATTGTTATCTTGTTATGGCGTTTGGTCTTAAGAATGCGGGAGCCACCTATCAAAGGTTGGTAAATAAAATTTTTAAGGATCTTATTGGTAAGACTATGGAAGTCTATATTGATGACATGTTAGTCAAGAGTCTAGTAAAGACTGATCATATAACCCATTTGAGGGAAGCTTTTGAGATCCTGAGGTACCACAAGATGATGTTGAATCCTACGAAGTGCGCTTTCGGAGTAGGATCTGGAAAATTCTTGGGATTGATGGTCTCAAAGAGAGGAATTGAGACTAACCCCGATAAAATAAAGGCAATCCTGGACATGGAACCACCAAAAACTGTCAAGGATGTTCAGAAGCTCACAGGAAGGGTCGCTGCGCTAGGACGATTCATCTCCAAGTCAGGAGATAAGTGCTTGTCATTCTTCAAGTCACTAAAGAATATCAAAGACTTTATATGGAATGAGGAAAGCCAGAAGGCATTTGAAGAGTTAAAGAAATATATGGCTCAGGCCCCGTTGTTGGCCAAACCATCTTTGAATGAAGTTTTATTCTTGTACTTGGCTATTTCAGAGAGCGCCTTGAGCGCGGTGTTGGTTAAGGAGGAGCTAAAAGTCCAGAAACCCGTATATTATGTCAGCAAAATTTTGTATGGCGCTGAATTGAATTATTCAACTATTGAGAAATTTGCTCTAGCCTTGGTAATGGCTTCGAGAAAACTGCGTCCTTACTTTCAGGCTCATCAGATTGAGGTGCTAACGAATCAGCCACTGAGAAATATCATTCACAGTCCCAAGGCAAGTGGGAGATTGATTAAGTGGGCAATAGAGTTGGGAGAGTTCGATCTCAAGTATAAGCCACGTACGGCCATAAAAGCCCAGGCACTAGCTGACTTCGTGGTGGAATGTACCATACCCAACCAAGAAGTCGGGGGGCAGGAAGATACCATACCTCAAGACAAGGGAGTCGATAATGGGGACAGAGAGAAAGATGATAAGGAGAAAGAATATTGGGTTCTCTATTTTGATGGAGCATCAAAAACAAATTCCATTGGAGCAGGGTTGGTTTTGCAAAGCCCTGATGGGTTCTTAATTGAGTATACTATGCAGCTAGACTTCCCAACCACAAATAATGAGGCAGAGTATGAAGCCCTGATAGCTGGCCTTGGTCTAGCTGGGACACTTAGAGTCAAAAACTTAAAGGTCCGTGGAGACTCGAAGCTGATCATATCCCAGGTAAAGGGAGAGTTTGAGGCAAGGGATGATACGATGGCTAAGTATGTCCGCCTAGTAAGGGCCGTGATGACCCAATTTAATGGATGTCATGTTGAACACATTCCAAGGGAAGAAAATGCTAAGGCAGATGCGCTATCAAAGTTTGCTTCATCTGAGATAGAAGAAAGTTCAGGAAGTGTGTACTTCCGTGTTTTGAAGACATGAATCATAGATGTTAAGCTTGTGGCTCCCATAGGCCTGGGGACGTCATGGATTGATCCTATCAAGGCTCACATTCAAACCGGATGGTTACTAAGTGATGCAACTGAAGCACGGAAGTTAACTGTTCGAGCACTAATGTACTCTTTGATAGATGGGATTCTTTACAAAAGATCTTTCGTGGTTCCCTACTTGAGGTGTCTCAGGCCTGATGAGGCACGCTTGGCTCTTGAAGAAGTGCATGAAGGTATTTGTGGACAACACTTGGGGGGCAGGGTCTTGGCTCATAAGATAACTCGTTTAGGCTTTTATTGGCCAGAAATGATGGCTGATGCCAAAGAATACGTGAAGAAATGTGACCGCTGTCAGAAGCATGCACCTGTTGTTAGACAACCCCCCAAGATGCTGACCTCTATCAACTCGCCCATTTCCTTTTGCTATGTGGGGAATGGATATTTTGGGGGCCTTTTCCCATGGCCACAGCACAAAGGAAGTTTCTGATTGTAGCCATTGATTATTTTACCAAGTGGATCGAAGCCAAACCCGTGGCCAAGATCACAACTAAGCAGGTTGCACAATTCCTGTGGGAAAACATTATGTGCCGATATGGAATTCCCCGTATCCTCGTCACTGACAATGGAACACAATTCAACAATGAGGAATTCAAGAAGTATTGTGAAGAAAATGAAATTGAGTTACGGTTCACCTCTGTGGCTCACCCACAAGCCAATGGGCAAGCGAAAGTAGCAAATCGAATAATCCTGGATGGACTAAAAAAGAGGATCGAGAAGTCAAGAAATAATTGGGTGGATGAGATACTTCCCATATTATGGGCCTATAGGACTACCTGTAGAGTCATGACAGGAGCGACGCCCTTCATGTTGGCATATGGGGCAGAAGCAGTAGTTCCAGTGGAGATATCACATTCCTCTCCAAGGATTCGGGCTTTAATGCAGAAGAAATGAGGAAGGGCAGAGGTTTAGCCCTGGATCTAATGATGAAGTGCGAGATGAGGCACATGCAAAGATAGTGGAATACCAGAAAAACGCTTCGTTTTATTACAACCTAAGGGTTAAAGAGAGATTTTCAAGCAAGGAGATTTGGTTATTAAGGAAAGTGGAAGCTTCTGGTATAGGACAGAAAAGAAAACTTGCCCCAAATTGGGAAGGCCGTACAGAGTCAAGAGCGTTCAGGGTAGAGGAACCTACAAGCTGGAGACTATGGATGGTTTTGAAGTCCCGAGAACCTGGCACGCACAAAACCTGAAGGTTTACTACGTGTAAGATAGTCGAATTACGATTCTCACTTGTCATTGTGACAAGTAGGTTTAAAAGCACCTTGAAGCTTTGCTTGCGTAGGATTTTATATTCCAGTAGAATTTACATTGTCTAGTTATATTGATTAGGGTTGAACCCATACCATGTAAGGTTTTGAAAAGCCAGACTTCAGATTAAGAGTTTGAAATTATTTCAACCTTTGGATGTTTAAGTTATGATAATACCTTGTGTGCGTATAACAAAAATTCATGCCTAAACGCGTATTAAGTATTGGAAAGAAAGGCGAGTAAGAAAAGCAGCATCTGAAATATAACCCCAAAGGGTAACAAGTTCTGATATGAATAAAGTTCAAAAAGAAGATATACATAAAAAAAACTTAGGCCTTGGAAGGCTGGGATTCCTCGGAACCACTAGCCGAAGTCTCCTCGGATGTCTCAGTCGTCTCTTCGGACGTCTTGGTCATCCCTCCGAAAGTCCCTGTAGAGGTTCCCTCTGCGGGAGATGTTGGTTGCTGAGGCGCTGCTCTTGGAGGCTCTTCCACCCTGACCTTCTTAGTGACAGGCTCAAACTCCTCTTCAGAAGAATTTTCCTCCTCTCCGGAGCTGGACCCAAGCTCTTTTCTCTTGTGGCCATTGGCTCCCTGAAGGGCCATCCTTGATCATATCAGCAAGCTTCTCAGTAACACCCCCAAGCTCTGGAACTCGCACAGGGCAAGGAAAGGAGGACATGCTCGATGACTTCTGGAAATTCATCTTGTATGGCCTCCACAGCAGCATCCCAGCCTTCTCTATAGCTAACTGGATGTAGGAGAGCATCGTGCTCCACCATCAAGTCCCTTGAAACTCTTGAGTGTCCATCCAGCCATCAAAGGCTTTATCCTTCTGAGCCTTCAGGATAACATTCTCAGCCCGGCCGTTTCCAAGTCAGAAGTGGAAGAGGCAAGTTGAGCTTCAAGGGCCTCTATTCTCTGGTTGGCCTCCTCCAACTTCTTGGTTAGCGTCCTCCAGGCCAACCTTCCAAGCTTTGGCTTGGTGAATCGCCCCCTTGAAAGTGGGTGTTAGCCTACAAGAGAAGCAGCAAAAGTATGAGATAGAAAATCGAAAAGGGCAAGTATGAAGGGCATAGAAAAAAAAACGTACCGTCGCCAAAGCCTGGGCTCCGAAAAGCTCGTTCCCTCTAAGTCCTGTTGAAGGACAAAGTCTTGGATAATCCACCGGGGATATGGAAATGCTTAGACATTCCTTGGCAAGCGCCGTGCTGCCAACGATTGAATCCTTGCCCCGGATTCCCAAGCAGGTTGAAAATAGGCCCCTGGCCTCTGCTTGGTGCGCATAACTTGGCTGGGGCCTTCCTCGCCTGGTTCCATTGCTTGGAGTAGGAACTCAGGGAAGCGATCACCAAGGCGCGGGTCTTTAAAGACCTTCCCAGCCCACTTCATCCTGGTTGTTCCAGGTCTTTAGGCTTGGTAGCCTCCTCAATCTTCTCAGCCACTGCAAACAAGTGAGATAAGTTGAAGAATCAGCGGAATAGAAAATGAAGGAAATAAAAAAGAGATATAAGGAAGGAAACTTACTTTTCTTAGGGACGAGAGAGGCCGCGTTCTACAAGAACGGTCTCCCGGATAAGATCCCAAGAATGGGAAGTCCCATTATCTTGTGTGAGGAGGTTGAAAGCTCTAGCCTCCTCCTCAGACAAAGTTATGTCATTTGGGCTCCCATCGACGGCAAGCCCAAAGGACGATCGAAACAGGGTGCCCCAATCCACCCTCCCAAACGACGAACAAAAAATCTTTCTTCCACCCAAGTTGTTGTCAGGGATGGACTTCCCGTTCACAATGTGGGGAATAGTAGGGCGCTGGTTTAGAGAAACCCAACCCGGACTTTTATCAGGGCTGTTTTTGAACTGGAAAATCTTTCTGAAAACTGGCAACGGAAGTGGGGACATTGTGCTTGGCACATTGTGACAGATAGCACAGAATAAGCCTCCAAGAATTAGGGGGAAGTTGGCAAGGGCTGATGCCCACATCAGCCAGTAAAAGAGGAATGAACGGATGAAAAGGAGTCTGATACCTGCCCTTAGAGTATCCCTATAGACGCATAATGCGTCCTTCCTCCACTGGCAGGCCCTATCGGCCGGACCTGCAAGAACCAGCTTGAAAGGTTCCTTGATTTTGAAGCAGCTCCTCAACTTTTCCAGCTCCTTGGGATCCCGCAAAGCACTAATATGGTCGTGCGCGTCCAGATGCGCATCAGACGGGTACTCATCCCCTCGAGTGTTGATCATCGATTAAGGAAGTGTACCTCGATCGAATAGGAAATTCATTGGACTTTCTAGCCACGTTCATCTTGGCCAAGCGAGTCATTTTCTTGTCAGCCATCTGAAAAAAAAGGGCAATAGACAGGCTATCTTAAAAGGGCACACAATGGAAAAATAGACAC